>NW_027663857.1:0-17400 GCF_964034855.1 Anser brachyrhynchus | reverse complement strand
CCGGGGGGGGGATTTTTTTGGGGGGGGGGGGGGGCAGACATCGCGTAACCCCCCCCCCCGGCTTCGTTTTCAGGTGGTGATGGAGGAGGGGGGCTACGAGGCCATCTGCAAGGACCGGCGGTGGGCGCGGGTGGCGCAGCGCCTCGCCTACCCGTCGGGGAAGAACATCGGCTCGCTGCTGCGCGCCCACTACGAGCGCATCATCTACCCCTACGAGATGTACCAGTCGGGGGCCAACCTGGTGGTGAGGGCGCGGGGGGGGGCGCGGGGGGGGGGTTAGGACCTTGGGGGGGGGTTTAAAACCGGAGGGGGAGTTTTAGAACCTTGGGGGGGGGGGGGTTAGGACCTTGGGGGGGGGGGGTTTAGGACCTTGGGGGGGGGGGTTTAGGACCTTGGGGGGGGAGTTTTAGAACGGGGGGGGGCATCTAGAACTGGAGGGGTTGGATTTTAGAACCCTGGGGGGGGGGGGGGGGGGGGGGTTTAGGACCGGGGGGTGGGATTTTAGGACCTTGGGGGGGGGGTTAGGACCGGGGGGTGGGATTTTAGGACCTTGGGGGGGAGGTTTAGGACCTTGCGGGGGGATTTTAGAACCTCTGGGGGGGGGGGGGGTTTAGGACCTTGGGGGGGGGGGGGGTTAGGACCTTGGGGGGGGGGGTTAGGACCTTGGGGGGGGGGTTAGGACCTTGGGGGGGGGGGTTAGGACCTTGGGGGGGGGGTTTAGGACCTTGGGGGGGGAATTTAGAACCGGGGGGGGGGGGTTTAGCACCTTGGGGGGGGGGGGTGTAGAACCGGGGGGGTTGGGTTTTAGAACCCCTTGGGGGGGGGGGGTTAGAACCCCTGGGGGGGGGGGGGTTTAGGACCCTTGGGGGGGGAATTTAGAACCGGGAGGGGTTGGATTTTAGAACCTTGGGGGGGGGGGGTTTAGGACCTTGGGGGGGGGGTTTAGAACCCTTGGGGGGGGGGGTTAGGACCTTGGGGGGGGAATTTAGAACCGGGGGGGGAGGGGTTTAGCACCTTGGGGGGGTGGTTTTAGCACCTTGGGGGGGGGGGGTGTAGAACCAGGGGGCTTGGGTTTTAGAACCCCTGGGGGGGGGGGTTTAGAACCCCTGGGGGGGGGGGTTTAGAACCCCTGGGGGGGGGGTTTAGCACTTTGGGGGGGGGGGTTTAGAACCGGAGGGGTTGGATTTTAGAACCTTGGGGGGGGGGGATTTAGAGCCTTGGGGGGGGTTTTGGAACTGGAGGGGTTGGATTTTAGAACCGGGGGGAGGGATTTTAGAACGGGGGGGGGGATTTTAGAACGGGGGGGGGGATTTTAGAACCGGGGGGGTCCCCGCTGACGGCCCCGTCCCTCCAGCAGTGCAACACGAGGCCGTTCGAGAGCGAGGAGAAGGACCGGGAGTACAAGCCCCACAGCATCCCGCTGCGCCAGTCCGTCCAGCCCTCCAAGTTCAACAGCTACGGCCGGCGCGCCAAGCGCCTGCAGCAGGAGGTGAGCCCTTCCCCGAGCGCCCCCGCCCCGCCCCGACCCCCCCCCCAAAAATTAAAATAACCCCCTCCCGAGCTTTTAGGGAGCCCCCCCGCCCCGATGCTTGTCCCGCAGCCCGAGCCGACGGAGGAGGACATCGAGAAGAACCCGGAGCTGAAGAAGCTGCAGATCTACGGGGCCGGCCCCAAGATGCTGGGGCTGGGGCTGGTGGCCAAAGACAAGACCCTGCGGAAAAAAGGTGCCGTGGGGCGGAGGCAGCGAGCGATGGGGCGGGCCGGGGGGTTACCGGGGGGCGGCTTTGTGACCCCCCACCCCCCGTCGCATCGCCCCGCAGATAAAGAGGGTCCCGAGTGCCCCCCGACCGTGGTGGTGAAGGAGGAGCCGGCGGGGCCCGAGGCCAAGGTGGAGCCGGCGTCGCCCCGCGCCTACCTGGAGGGCAAGGAGGAGCTGCGGCACAGCCCCGAGCCCTGCACCAAGATGACCATGCGCCTGCGCCGCAGCCACAGCAACAGCCAGTTCGTAAGTGGGGCTTGAAAGCTCGGGGGGGGGGGGGGGACACGCAAATAGGGCCGGGACCCCCTCCCCGTTCCCCTAACCCCTTGGCGGCGTCCCGCCAGGTGGACTCGTACATCTGCCGCATCTGCTCGCGGGGGGACGAGGACGACAAGCTGCTGCTGTGCGACGGCTGCGACGACAACTACCACATCTTCTGCCTCCTGCCGCCCCTGCCCGAGATCCCCAAGGGCATCTGGCGCTGCCCCAAATGCGTCATGGCGGTAAGGGGGGGGCGCGGGGTCACCCCCCCCCATTGTCCCCGCCGCGTCCCATCTCCGCGTGGGGACGGGGACCCCCGTGTCGTGTCCGAGGGGCTCCCCCACCCCGCAGTTCGCAGCCTTCCCCATCCGTCTGCGGGGCTGGGGACCCGAAATCCCGTATTTGCGGGGCCGGGGACCCCCGTGTCACGTCGCCGAGGTTGGGGACCCCCAGAGGGTGTTGTGTCTGCGGGGTTGGGGACCCCCGCGTGCCCTCTGCGCAGCTGGGGCCTCCCAGACCGCAGCGCGTCCCGTATTTCTGCGGGGCCAGCACCCGCGCGTCCTGTTTGCGGGACCAGGGACCCCTGAATCTCTCCTTAGCCCATCTTTCTGCGGGTTCGGGACCCCCACATCCTATTTATGGGGCCGGGGACCCCCGATTCACGTCCCCTTCCGTCCGGGGGACCGAGAAATCCGCGTCGCGTCCGCTTTGAAAGCCGGGGACCCGTCCCGCACGCGTGGCCGAGGAACCCTTTTTGTCCTGTTTTATCGCTTCTGTGGGGCTGGGGGACTCGTGCTCCCTCTGTGGGGTCAGAGACCCCCACCCCAAGCCCCCCCCGTCTCTCCCCCCCCCCAAAGGAATGCAAGCGGCCGCCGGAGGCTTTCGGCTTCGAGCAGGCGACGCGGGAGTACACGCTGCAGAGCTTCGGCGAGATGGCCGACTCCTTCAAGGCCGACTACTTCAACATGCCCGTCCACGTCAGTCCCCACACCCCCCGCGAGGCATCGGGGACCCCCCCCGAGCCCCCCGTTTTGTCCCTGACGCGTGCGTGTCCCCCATCCCCCCCCAGATGGTCCCCACGGAGCTGGTGGAGAAGGAATTCTGGCGGCTGGTGAACAGCATCGAGGAGGACGTGACGGTGGAGTACGGCGCCGACATCCACTCCAAGGAATTCGGCAGCGGCTTCCCCATCAGCGACGGCAAGAGGAAGCTCTCTCCCGAGGAGGAGGTGAAGGGGGGGGTCCCCGTTTGTCCCCGCGGAGGGGGGGCGATGCTGTCCCCAACGTGGGGGTGACACCGTCCCTCCCCCCGCAGGAGTACGCCGGCAGCGGCTGGAACCTGAACGTGATGCCGGTGCTGAAGCAGTCGGTGCTGTGCCACATCAACGCCGACATCTCGGGCATGAAGGTGCCCTGGCTCTACGTGGGCATGGTCTTCTCCGCCTTCTGCTGGCACATCGAGGACCACTGGAGCTACTCCATCAACTACCTCCACTGGTAGGGGGGCTCGGGGGGGGCAGGAGGAGGCTTTTGGGGTGCTCTTGAGCCCCTCAGGGATGAGCAGAAGGGGTGGGATGAGGTTTTTGGGGTGCTGTTGACCCTCCAGGGATGAGCTTAAGATACGGAAGGAGGCTTTTGGGGTGCTATTGACCCCATAGGGGTGAGCAGAAGATGTGGGATGAGGTTTTTGGGGTGCTTTTGACCCTCTAGGGATGAGCTCAAGATACAGAAGGAGGTTTTTGGGGTGCTATTGACCCCCCAAAAATGAGCTCAAGATACAGGAGTAAGTTTTTGGGGTGCTGTTGACCCCACAGGGATGAGCTCAAGATACGGAAGGAGGCTTTTGGGGTGCTATTGACCCCGTAGGGGTGAGCAGAAGGTGTGGGACGAGGTTTTTGGGGTGCTGTTGACCCTCCAAGGATGAGCTCAAGTTATGGAAGGAGGTTTTTAGGGTGCTGTTGATCCCCCAGAAATGAGTTCAAGGTATGGAAGGAGGCTTTTGGGGTGCTGTTGACCCCCCAGAAACGAGTTCAAGGTATGGAAGGAGGATTTTGGGGTGCTGTTGACCCCCTAGGGTCCGTCCCAAGATGTGGGATGGGGCAAGGAAAGGCTTTTGGGGTTGACCACTCAGGGACAAGGTGAAGACGCGGGAGTAAGTTTTTGGGGTGCTGCTGCTCCCTCAGGGGTGAGCCAACCACGTGGGATGGGGCCAGAGGAGGCTTTTGGGGTGCTGGTGACCCCACAACGTCGTGCGGGGCAGGAGGAAGCCCAAGGGCCGAGCCCGAAACCCTGAAGGCTGCTTTTAGGGTGCTGCCGCCCCCCTGGGGGCCGTCCCAAGACGCGCTGCGGGGTGACTGGAGGTTTTGGGGTGCCCCTGCCCCCCCCTTTGTCTCCCCAGGGGCGAGCCCAAGACGTGGTACGGCGTGCCGTCCTTCGCGGCGGAGCACCTGGAGGAGGTGATGAAGAAGCTGACGCCCGAGCTCTTCGAGAGCCAGCCCGACCTGCTGCACCAGCTCGTCACCCTCATGAACCCCAACACCCTCATGGCCCACGGCGTCCCCGTGAGTATCGGGGTGGCCCCGAGCCCCGCCGCCTCCCCAAATCCCCCCCCGTTTTATCCCCTATATTGTGCCACCCCCCCACATTTGTAGGTCGTGAGGACCAACCAGTGCGCCGGCGAGTTCGTCATCACCTTCCCGCGGGCGTACCACAGCGGCTTCAACCAGGGCTACAACTTCGCCGAGGCCGTCAACTTCTGCACCGCCGACTGGGTGAGCCCCCCAAAAATGGGGTGATCCCCCGCCCAAAAAACAGGGCGATCCCCCCAAAACATTGGGTGAACCAGAAGGAGGGGATTTGGGGCGCCGCGAGCGCCGTGCCCTCCCTCGCAGGGCGATGGCGAGCTGTGGTATGGGGTGGGAGGTGGTTTTTGAGGTGAAGTGGTCCCTAAATGTAGGGAAGACCCCCCTAAAAATGCCCTCCGACCCTGGGCAGACACCCAAAACCTCCGCTAAATCTGGGGTGAATGCATTGAAGCCCCCCAGAAAAAAAATACCCCAAAATCTGGGGCAGCGCCACCCCCAACTCCTTAAATTTGGGGTAAATATCTTCAAATCTGCCCCCAAACTTACAGCAAAATGCCCCAAACTCTGGGTAAATGCCTTCGACCTTCCCCAAATCCTCCCTAACCAGGGGTCAACATTTTTAGGCCCCCCCCCAAACCTAGGATCCCCCTAAAAACCACCCCAAATCTGGGACAAACACCTTCACATGCCCCCAGAGCCCACAAAACTGAGGCAAATGCCCTCATACATCCCTAAATCCCCCCGAGTCCAGGGCAAACACCTTCATACGTCCCCAAACCCGATGCAAACATCCCCAAATCTGGGCCAAATGCCCCCTAAACCTGGAGCAAGCACCTCTGTGCACTCCGAAATCCCCCCAAATCTGGGGCAGACGCCTCTAAGCACCCCTAAATCCCTCCAGACTTGAGGCAAATGCCCCCTGAATTCCCCCACATGTGAGACAAACGCCTCTGAACACCCCTAAATCCCCCCAGACCTCGGGCATAAGCCTCCAAACAGCCTTAAATCCCCCCCAAACCTGGGGCAAACACATCTGTGTACCCCTAAATCCCCCCAAACCCAGAACAAATGCCTCTGTGCACCCCTAAATCCCCCCAAACCCAGAACAAATGCCTCTGTGCACCCTTAAATCCCCCCAGACCCAGAGCAAACCCTTCTAAGCACCCCTAAATCCCCCCAAACCTGGGCCAAATGCCTCTCTGCACCCCTAAATCCTCCCAAACCTGGGCCAAATGCCCCCTAAATCCCCCCAGACCTGGGCCAAATGCCTCTCTGCACCTCTAAATCCCCTCAAACCTGGGCCAAATGCCCTCTAAATCCTCCCAAATGTCACAGAAACCCCTCAGTGCACCCCTAAATCCCCGCAAACCTGGGGCAAACCCCTCAGTGCACCCCTAAATCCCCTCAAACCTGGGCGAAATGCCTCTGTGCACCCCTAAATCCCCCCAAACCTGAGCCAAATGCCCCCTAAATCCTCCCAAACCTGCCACAAAGCCCTCAGTGTACCCTTAAACCCCCCCAAACCCAGGCCAAATGCCCCCTAAATCCTCCCAAACCTGCCACAAACCCATCTGTGCACCCCTAAATCCCCCCAAACCCGGTCCAAACGCCCCCTAAATCCTCCCAAACCTGCCGTAAACCCCTCAGTGCACCCCTAAACCCCCCCAAACCCGGTCCAAGTGCCCCCTAAATCCTCCTAAACCTGCCACAAACCCATCTGTGCACCCCTAAATCCCCCCAAACCTGGGCCAAATGCCCCCTAAATCCTCCCAAACCCGGGCTAAATGCCTCTGTGCACCCCTAAACCCCCAAAACTGGGTCAAATGCCCCCTAAATCCTCCCAAACCCGGGCCAAATGCCTCTGTGCACCCCTAAATCCCCCCAAACCCAGAACAAATATCCCCTAAATCGTCCCAAACCTGCCGCAAACCCCTCAGTGCACCCCTAAACCCCCCCAAACCTGGGCCAAATGCCCCCTAAATCCCCCCAAACCCGGGCTAAATGCCTCTGTGCACACCTAAACCCCCAAACCCGGTCCAAATGCCCCCTAAACCCCCCCAAACCCGGTCCAAATGCCCCCTAAACCCCCCCAAACCCGGTCCAAATGCCCCCTAAAGCCCCCCAAACCCAGTCCAAATGCCCCCTAAACCCCCCCAAACCTGGGCCAAATGCCCCCTAAATGCCCCCAAACCCGGGCTAAATGCCTCTGTGCACCCCTAAACCCCCCCAAACCCGGTCCAAACGCCCCCTAAAGCCCCCCAAACCCGGTCCAAATGCCCCCTAAACCCCCCCAAACCCGGTCCAAATGCCCCCTAAACCCCCCCAAACCCGGTCCAAATGCCCCCTAAACCCCCCCAAACCCGCCGCAAACCCCTCAGCGCGCCCCTAAACCCCCGCGCCCTACCCCAGCCCCTCCGCCCCCCACCCCCCCCGCGATTTTGGGGTGACGTGTCCCCCCCTGTTCCCCCTTTTCCTCCCAGCTCCCCGCCGGCCGGCAGTGCATCGAGCACTACCGCCGCCTGCGCCGCTACTGCGTCTTCTCCCACGAGGAGCTCATCTGCAAGATGGCAGCCTGCCCCGAGAAGCTCGACCTCAACCTGGCGGCCGCCGTGCACAAGGAGATGTTCGTGCTGGTGCAGGAGGAGCGCAAGCTCCGCAAGGCGCTGCTGGAAAAGGTGGGGAGGGGACACCGCCACGGCAGGGGGTGGGGGGACGCGTTCGGGGACGGGGCCGCGCTGAGCCACCCCGCGAACCCCGCAGGGCATCACGGAGGCGGAGAGGGAAGCGTTCGAGCTGCTGCCCGACGACGAGAGGCAGTGCGACAAGTGCAAGACGACGTGCTTCCTCTCGGCGCTGGCCTGCTACGACTGCCCGCAGTGCCTCGTCTGCCTCTACCACATGGACGACCTCTGCAAGTGCCCCCGCAGCAAGCAGTACCTCAGGTGGGGGCTCCCCGCAAAAGGGGGGGGCGGGTTTGGGGGGCGTGGTTTGGGGCCCCGCGTCCCCCAAAAGAGGGATGTGGGCACGGTTTGGGGGTGCCGGGGGTCTTGGTGTAGCCAAATAGGGGGATGTGGGCACGGTTTGGGGGTGCCAGGGGTCTTGGTGTAGCCAAATAGGGGGATGTGGGCACGGTTTGGGGGTGCTGGGGGTCTTGGTGTACCCAAACAGGGGGACGTGGACATGGTTTGGGGGTGCTCTGGGACCCTGTGTCCCCAAAAGAGGGGTGTGGGCACGGTTTGGGGGTGCCGGGGGTCTTGGTGTAGCCAAATAGGGGGGTGTGGGCACGGTTTGGGGGTGCTGGGGGTCTTGGTGTGCCCACATCCCCCCGTTTGGGTACGGTTTGGGGGTGCCATGGGTCTTGGTGTACCCAAACGGGGATGTGGGCACGGTTTGGGGGTGCCGGGGGTCTTGGTGTAGCCAAAGAGGGGGACGTGGACGTGGTTTGGGGTGCACTGGGTCCCTGTGTCCCCAAAAGGGGGGTGTGGGTACGGTTTGGGGGTGCCGAGGGTCTTGGTGTCCCCAAAAGGGGGATGTGGGCACGGTTTGGGGGTGCTCTGGGTCCCTGTGTCCCCAAAATGGGGGTGTGGGCACTGTTTGGGGGTGCTGGGGGTCCCTGTGTCCCCCCCAAAAGGGGCACCTGGGCAGAGTTTGGGGGTGCTTTGGGCCTTGGTGTCCCTGTAAGGGAGCTGTGGGCACGGTTTGGGGGTGCTGTGGGTTTTGGTGTCCCCAAATAGCGGGATGGGGTTGAAGTCTGGGGGTGCTGCGGGTCCCTGCGTCCCCATAAGGGAGGTTTGGGGGTGTCACAGCCCTTGGCATCCCCACAGCGTCCGTGCTTCCCCCCCAAAAAAAAAAAACTGGAAACCCAAAAAAGCCCTTTTTCCCCCCAAAAGGTACCGCTACACGCTGGACGAGCTGCCGGCCATGCTGCACAAGCTGAAGGTGCGCGCCGAGTCCTTCGACATGTGGGCCAACAAGGTGCGCATCGCCCTGGAGGTGGAGGACGGCCGCAAGCGGAGTGAGTGGGGGGTCCGGGGGGGGGGAAAAAAAAAGGCGGGGGGGGGGGTCTTTTAGGGGCGTCGGGGGGGGGTCCCAGCGCGGCCCTGACGTCCCCGTCCCCTCCCCGGCAGCGCTGGAGGAGCTGCGGGCGCTGGAGTCGGAGGCGCGGGAGCGCAAGTTCCCCGAGAACGAGCTGCTGCACCGCCTCAAGGGCTGCCTCAGCCAGGCCGAGCGCTGCGTCTCCGAGGCCCTGGGGCTCATCAGCTCCCAGGAGACCGGGTGAGCGTCCCCCCATGTCCCCCCGGTGTCCCCCGATGTCCCCCTGGTGTCCCCCCGAAGCCCCCCTGCCTTCCCTCTCCATCCCCGTCCCGTCCTCTCCCCGTTCTCGTCCCGTTTCTCCCCCGTTTTCGCCCCGTTTCTCCCCGTCCTGTTTCTCCCCGTCCCCTGTCACCGCGTCGCTGCGGTGCCCAGGTGGCTTTTTGTCCCCGTCGCGTCCTTGCCCTGTCCCCTCCTTGTCCCCTGGCTCTGTCCCCTGCAGCCCCCAGGCTCGTGCCACGTCCCTGATGGCCACCGTGTCCCCTCGTCCCTGCCCTGTCCCCTCCAGGCCCCGTTCGCCTCTGTCCCCACCCTGGTGGTGTGTGGGGGGGTCCCAGCCCCCCCCACGTCCCCGCAGCAGGGGGGGTGACGCGTCCCCTGTCCCCCCCCCCCGCCCCAAAACAACCCCAGGCTTCCAGCGCCCTCGCTGACGGTGGAGGAGCTCCGCGCCTTCCTGGAGCAGATGAACCAACTCCCCTGCGTCATGCACCAAATCGGGGAGGTCCAGGTGAGCCGGGGGGGCCCCCCAATGTCCCCCCCACCCCCCCGGAACCCCCAGGGGGCGGGACACCAAGTCAGCAGCGCTGACCGTGTCCCCCCCCCCCCTCTTTTTTTCCCCCCCCAGGCCCTGCTGGAACGCGTCGAAGCCTTCCAAGCGGAGGCGCGGGCGGCTCTGGAAGCGACCCCCCCGGGGGGACCCGGAGCGGCCCCCCCAGCTCCGGGGGCTTTACGGGGGCTGCTGGAACGGGGGGGCCCGGCTCGGCGTGGAGGTCCCGGAGGGGCGCAGGTTGGAGCGGCAGCTGGCCCAGGCCGCTTGGTTGGAGGAGGTGACGGCCACCTTGCGCTCCCCCCGCGCCCGCGTCCCCCTCCCCGTCATGAGGGGCCTGATCCAGGCCGGCCGCACCGTGGCGCCCAGCCCCGCCGTCGACGTGGCCATGGCCGAGCTGCAGGAGCTGCTCACCATCGCCCAGCGCTGGGAGGAGAAGGCCCAGATGTGCCTGGAGGCCAGGTCAGGATGCGGCCCCCCCCCCGGTGAGGGGGGCTGGGGGGGGTCCCTGAGTCCCTGGAGGGGGTCCCGGTATCCCTCAGGGGCTCCGTCGGGTTTTGGGAGGGGGAATTAAGGGGCTGGGGAGGGTCCTGGAGTCCCTGGAGGGGGTCCTGGTATCCCCTAGGGAGGTCTTCGGGTTTTGGGAGGGGGAATTAAGGGGCTGGGGGGAGTCCCTGAGTCCTTGGAGGGGGTCCCTGAGTCCTTTGAGGGGGTCCTGGTATCCCCCAGGGGCTCCTTTGGGTTTTGGGAGGGGGAATTAAGGGGCTGGGGAGGGTCCCTGAGTCCCTTAAGGGGGTCCCAGTATCCCTCAGGGGCTCTTTCGGGTTTTGGGAAGGGGAGTTAAGGGGCTGGGGGGTCCCTGAGTCCCTCCAGGTGGTCCCGGTATCCCCCAGGAGGACGTTTGGGGTTTGGGAGGGGGGATTAAGGGGCTGGGGGCTGCCCCCTGTGCCCTTCTCAGGGGTTAAAGGGCCCGGGAGCCCTCCCCACGTCCCTCAGGAGGGGTTTCAGGGGGCTGGGGCTCGTCCGCCTCCGTTCCTGGGGGTCGGCGAGGCCGCGTTTGGGATTTGGGGGTGGGGTCCTCACCCCCTCCTTGTATTTTCCCACCCCCCCCGCAGGCAGAAGCACCCCCCCCGCCACCCTGGCGGCCATCATCAAGGAGGCGGAGAACATCCCGGCGCTGCTGCCCAACATCCAGGCCCTCAAGGAGGCGCTGGCCAAGGCTCGCGCCTGGATCGCCGACGTGGAGGAGATCCAGGTGGGCTCCGCCGCCCCCTCCCCGTGCTTTTATCTTAGCCGGGGGGGGGCTCACCCCCTTTTTTTTTCCTTTTTTCCCCTAGAACGGAGATCACTACCCCTGCCTGGACGATCTCGAGGGGCTGGTGGCGGTGGGCCGGGACCTGCCGGTGCGCCTGGAGGAGCTGCGGCAGCTCGAGGTGCAGGTGGGCACGGCCCACTCGTGGCGGGACAAAGCCTCCCGCACCTTCCTCAAGAAAAACTCCTGCTACACCCTGCTCGAGGTGCGTGACGGCGCCGCCGGGGGGGCCAAAAAGAGGGGCGGGGACCTCACGGCCAGCCCCCCTTTCCTTTTTTTTATTTCCTCCCCCCCCAAGGTGCTGTGCCCCTGCGCCGACGCCGGCTCCGACAGCAGCAAGCGGCTCAAGTGGCGGCAGGAGCAGCCGGGGCTCTACAAGCTGGACGCCGAGAGCCTGGGGCTGTCGGCGCAGGATCTCCGCGACCCCGGCGCCGTGGTGAGGGGCCGGGCGAGCCGCGGGGCGCCCCGTAACCCTTCCCCCTCGCTCTACACCCCCTTATTTATTTAATTTTTTCCCCTTTTTCCCCACCCTGTTAGATCGTGGCCTTCAAGGAAGGCGAGCAGAAGGAGAAGGAGGGCATGCTGCGCCTGCGCCACGCCAACTCCCAAAAACCCGCGCCGCCCGCTCCCGGCCCCGGGCCTCCTTCGTGCGTCTGCGGCCAGCCTCCCACCCCCGGCATGCTCCAGTGCCAGCTCTGCCGGGACTGGTTCCACGCCTCCTGCGTGGCTTGGCCCCGCCTGGCCTCCCAAAAACCCTCGGCGCCGTGGTGGGAGTGGGACGCCAAGTTCCTGTGCCCGCTCTGCCAGCGCTCGCGCCGCCCGCGCCTCGAGACCATCCTGGCGCTGCTGGTGGCCCTGCAGAAGCTGCCGGTGCGGCTGCCCGAGGGCGAGGCGCTGCAGTGCCTGACGGAGCGCGCCATCACCTGGCAGGACCGCGCGCGCCGCCTCCTGGCCTCCCCCGAGCTGGCCGCCCCCCTGGAGCGCCTGGCGGCCCTGCGGCACCGCCTGCACGGCGACGGGGCCGGGGCGCTGCGGGAGGCCAGCCGCAACGAGCAGACCAAGGTGTGGGGCAGGGGGGGGCTTTTGGGGGGTCTGGGGGGGGCTTTTGGGGGGTCTGGGGGGGCTTTTGGGGGGTCTGGGGGGGCTTTTGGGGGGTCTGGGGGGGCTTTTGGGGGCGGCTTTGGGGGTGGTGGGGACTTTAGGGGGCGCCTTTTGGGGGTCGGGGGGCTTTTGGGGGTCAGGGGGGGCTTTTGGGGGCGGCTTTGGGGCTGGTAGGGACTTTAGGGGGCGGATTTTGGGGTGGGGGCCTTTTAGGGGCAGTGGGGAGCCCTTTAGGGTGGCGGTGGGGGCGGATTTTGGGGGCGGGGGGCTTTTAGGGGCAGTTGGGGAGCCCTTTAGGGTGCTGGTGGGAGGCTTTTGGGGCGGTGGGGGGGCAGCTTTGGGGCGGGGGGGCAGCTTTGGGGGCAGCGGGGGTGGCTTTTGGGGGCGGTGGGTGGCTTTTGGGGGCAGGGGGGGGCCCTTTTGGGGGCGGCGGGGGCAGCTTTGGGGCGGCTTTTGGGGCGGGGGGCTTTTAGGGGTAGGGGGGAGCCCTTTGGGGTGTTGGTGGGAGGCTTTTGGGGGTGTGGGGGGGGCAGCTTTGGGGCAGCGGGGGGCAGTGGGGGCCCCTTTTGGGACGGTGGGGGCTTTAGGGGGCAGCTTTGGGGGCAGTGGGGACTTTAGGGGGTGGCTTTTGGGGTGGTGGGCCCTTTGGGGTGGTGGGGGGCCCTTTGGGGGACAGCTTTTGGGGTGGGGGGCTTTTACAGGCGGTGGGGAGCCCTTTAGGGTGGTGGCGGGAGGCTTTTAGGGCAGCTAGGGTAGCTTTTGGGGCAGTAGGGACTTCAGGGGGTGGCTTTTTGGGGTGGTGGGGGGCCCTTTTGGGGTGGTGGTGGTGGGCTTTGGGGCAGCAGGGGCGGCTTTTGGGGCACCTAGGGTAGCTTTTGGGGTGGCGGGGGCTTTAGGGTTGCTTTTTGGGGTGGGGGGCTTCTAGGGGCAGGGGGGGACCCCTTTGGGGCTGGCCAGGGCGGCTTTAGGGACAGCGGGGGCGTGCTTTAGGGGCGACAGGGGCTTTAGGGGCGCTTTTTGGGGTGGCGGGGGGCATGGAGCTGCTGTAGTGGGGTTTGGGGGGGGGGTTGTGGGGTTTGGGGGGGCACAACGCCCCTCTCCGTGACCCTTTTTGTGTCCCCCCCCCCCCCAGGTCTCGGTGGAGAACGGTGACGCCCCCAGCCCGGAGAAGAACGGCCCCCTGCCCTCGGGTGAGTGGGGGCGCGGGGAACGTTTGGGGGGGCTGCAGGGGGGGCAGTGGATCCCAGGGGATCTACGGGATCCCGGAGGATCCCGTGGAAGCCCCACGGGGCCTGGGACCCCCCCCGTGTCGGCCCCGTTCCCTTCCTGAACCCGCTGGCCCCACGTCCTCGGGGCGGCCCCCAACGGCCTCAGGGTGTACCCCAACTTTTTGGGGTGGCCCCCTGCGTCCTTGTGGCGACCCCAATGTTTTTGGGGAGGCCCCAATGTCCTCGGGGTGACCCCTACGTCCTCATGGTGCCCCCCAACATTTCTTGGGGTGACCCCCCCATGTCCTTGTGGTGGCCCCCTATGTCCTCATGGTGGTCCCCCAACATTCTGGGGTGGCCCCCACGTCCTTGTGGTGACCCCAGTGTTTTTGGGGTGGCCCGAGTGTCCTCGGGGTGACCCCAAACGTTCTTGGGGTGCCCCCCACGTCCTCATGGTGCCCCCCAACGTTCTTGGGGTGACCCCCCCATGTCCTCGTGGTGGCCCCCTATGTCCTCATGGTGGTCCCCCAACATCCTGGGGCAGCCCCCACGTCCTCGGGGTGGCCCTAGCGTCCTCGGGGTGGCCCGTAATGTCCTTGGGGTGGCCCCTACGTCCTTGGGGTGACCCCAGTGTTTTTGGGGTGACCCCTACGGTCCTCATGGTGCCCCCCAACATTTCTTGGGGTGGTCCCCCAGGTCCTCATGGTGGTCCCCCAATGTCCTGGGGTGGCCCCCACGTCCTTGGGGTGGCCCCCACGTCCTTGGGGTGGCCCCCACGTCCTTGGGGTGGCCCCCACGTCCTTGGGGTGACCCCAGTGTTTTTGGGGTGGCCCCAGTGTCCTCGGGGTGACCCCTGTGTCCTCATGGTGGTCCCGCAACATCCTGGGGTGGCCCCCCACGTCCTCGTGGTGGCCCCCTATATCCTCATGGGGGTCCCCCAACATCCTGGGGTGGCCCCCACGACCTCGTTGTGTCCTCCTGGTGGCCCCAATGTTTTTGGGGTGGCCCCCAATGTTTTCGGGGTGACCCCCAACATTTCTTGGGGTGATCCCCCAGGTCCTCATGGTGGTCCCCCAACGTCCTGGGGTGGCCCCCAGTGTCCTCGTGGTGTCCCCAGTGTCCTCGGGGTGGCCCGTAATGTCCTCGGGGTGGCCCCCCCGTCCTTGGGGTGACCCCCCAGGTCCTCATGGTGGTCCCCCAATGTCCTGGGGTGGCCCCCAGTGTCCTCGTCATGTCTCCCCTGTCCTCGGGGTGGCCCCCCCGTCCTTGGGGTGCCCCCCCGGTCCTCGGGGCGTCCCCCCCGTCCTCGGGGCGTCCCCCCCACGTGCCGCCGTGTCCCCGCAGAGCTGGAGGCGCTGAGCGCGGCGCTGCCGCGGCTGCAGGGCCCGGTGCTGGAGCTGGCCGAGGGCGCGCGGCGGCCGCTGGAGGAGCTGATGATGGAGGGCGACCTCCTCGAGGTGACGCTGGACGAGGCCCAGAGCATCTGGCGCCTGCTGCAGGCCGCCCGCCCGCCCCCCCTCGGCCTCTTCCGCCTCCTCCTCGAGGTACGGGCACCCCAAAACCCCCCCCGGGCACCCCAAATCCCCCCCCCAACCACCCCAAGCCCCCAGTAACCCAAAACCACCCCAGAAAACCCCAAAAGCCACCCCACGACCACCCGAGGTCGAGGCCGGAGCCTCCCCGGGATCCCGAGCCTGCCCCGAGTCTCGTAGGGGACCCCAAAAATCCCCCGGCGATCCCAGAACCGGGCCCCCCGAAATGTTTCCCTCTGTTTCCTGCATCTCGGGGACCCCAAATAGCCCCCCCCGGACCCCAAAACCTTCCCCGGCCTCCTCCCCGTGTCCTCTCCCAGCTCCTGTTCAAGGCGGGGACCGAAAATGGTCACGGGAGACCCCAAAACCGCCGCCGGGCATTTCCCCGCACCCTATTTTGTCACATCCTTGACACGGGGACCCCGAACCATCCCCTATTCCCCCTCCTCTTCGAGGGGGGGACCCCAAAACCCCACCTTTATTCCCCCTCTTCCTCAAGGGGGGGGGACCCCAAATTTCTTTGGGGACCCCAAAACCCATCCCTTATTCCCCTTCTTCCTCAAGATGACCCCAAATCTCTTGGGGACCCCAAACCCGCCCGTTATTCCCCCTCCTCCTGAAGGAGGAGACCCCAAAACCCTCGGTACCCACAACCCCATCCCTTATTCCCCCTTTTCCTCAAGGGGGGGGACCCCAAATTTCAATGGGGACCCCAAAACCCCTCCCTTATTGCCCCCCCCTTCCTCAAGATGACCCCCAATCCCTCCCTTACTCCCCCTCTTCCTCAAGCGGGGACCCCAAATTTCCTTGGGGACCCCAAATTTCCTTTGGGACCCCAAAACCCTCCCTTATTCCCCTTCCTCCTCGCTTTTGGGACCCCAAATCCCCCCCAAATCTTTGGGGGGGGGGGTGCACACGTTGACCCTATGTCCCCCCCCCCCAGCTGGAGCAGGCGGAGCGGCGGGGGGCGCGGGGCCGGGGCCGGGACCCCGAGCGGCGCCGCAAGCGCCGGGGGGATCGGGGCGATGCCCCCCCCCTGGCCAAGGAGGAGCTGGAGCCAAAGAGGAGCAGGGGTCCTGAGGGGGGGGCCCCCCGGGACAGCCCCCCCCCCGGCCCCCACGCCACGGGGGTGAGTGGGGAGGGGACCCCGTTATCCTGGGGGGGGGGGGCAGTGGAATTAATTGGGGGGGGTCCTAGGGGGAGTGGGGGGGCACCCCAATATCTTGGGGGGGGTAGTGATGAATTGGGGGGGGTCTTGGGGGAATGGGGGGGCCCCCAGTATCTTGGGGGGGGCCCCCAGTATCTTGGGGGGGGCCCCCAGTATCTTGGGGGGGGCCCCCAGTATCTTGGGGGGAGCAGTGGACTTAATTGGGGGGGGTCCTAGGGGGCTGTGGGGCTGTACCCCAATATCTTGGGGGGGGGGGCAGTGTAATTAATTGGGGGGGGTCCTAGGGGGCTATAGGGGGAGTGGGGGAGGTACCCCAATATTTGGGGGGGGCAGTCTAATTAATTGGGGGGGGTCCTAGGGGACTATGGGGGGAGTGGGGGGGGCACCCCAATATCTTGGGGGGGGGGCAGTGTAATTAATTGGGGGGGTCCTGGGGGGCTGGGGGGGACCTCATTATCCTGGGGGGGGGAGAGTCAGTGTAACTAAAGGGGGAGGTCCGAGGGGGCTTTGGGGTGAGGGGGACCCCAATATCTTTGGGGGGGGTCCTGGGGTAATGGGGGGGGAAGAGGAGACCCCAATTGGGGGGGGGGGGCAAGGGCAACTGGGGGGGGGGCATGGGAGGGTATCTGGGCCCCCGAAGTGCTAGGACGGGGGGCGGGGGGGGGGGGGGATGGTCCTTAAAAGGGTTTTGGGCTACGGGGGGGTCCTTGGGCTTTTGGGGTGTACGGGGGGGGGATTTATTGGGGAGGGGGCACTACATGTGTGTGTTCCCCCCCCCCCCAGGACTCGTGACGCGGAGCCCCCACCTCGGATGGACGCGCCTGAAGGCGGCGGCGGCGGGGAGAAATGGGGGGGGGGGGGGACCAGGAGGCCGCGGCCCCCCCTCCCCCCCCCAAAAAAAAACAAACCCCATCGCGCCCCCCCCCCCCCACCCGGAGCGGCCCCCCCCGCCCCGTGCTGTAATTATTTGAGTTGATTTCTTTTGTATCGTCCGGGGGGGGGGGGGGGGACCACACGCAAAGGGGGCCCGGGACCCCCCCCCCCCAGCTCCGGGGGGGGGCACAACCAGCACAGCAGGGCCCAGCCCCCCCCCTCCCTCCCCCCCCCCTCGCGCCGGGTTTTTTATAGGAATTGGGGGGCTGGGGGGGGGGGGCGGGGGGAGAGGAAGAGGTGGGGGGGCGGCTTCGGGCCCCCCCCCCGCCCCCTCGCCGACACTACCGGTCTCGGGCTCTTTGTAGCGGGGGGGGGGGGCCGGGGGGGGCCTTATTTTATTGTATTATGATTTTTTTTTATTATTATTAAACTTTGGAGGCTAAAACCGAGGCTGGTTTTTGAGGGGGGGGGGCCGGGGGGAGGGGGGGGACCGTGCCCACCTTGCCCGCACGGCGGCTGACTGGAAATGAGGGGGGCGCATGCGCGGAGGGTGCAGGGGCTCAGGCGCTTCCCCATTGGGCGCCGCTCCTGCCAATCGGTGCCGCCTCCGCCAATGGGCGCGCGGCGAGGGGGCGGGACGAGGGGCAGGTGGCGGCGGCGGCGCGAGGCGGCGGTGAGAGGTGGCTCCGGGTGGGGAAAAGCGTCGTTTTTGAGTAAAAAAAAATACTTTTTTTTTTTTTTTTT
>NW_027663858.1:0-97000 GCF_964034855.1 Anser brachyrhynchus | reverse complement strand
ATGCAGTGCAGTGAGTCCAGAGAGTGCACTGTCAGCACTGGGCATGCAGTGCAGTGAGTCCAGAGAGTGCACTGGCACCACAGGGGATGCACTACAGTGATTCCAGAGAGTGCACTGTCACCACTGGGGATGCACCCCGGTGAGTCCAGAGAGTACACTGGCACCTCAGGGGCTGCACTGCAATGAGTCCAGAGAGTGCACTGGCACCACTGGGGATGCAGTGCAGCGAGTCCAGAGAGTGCACTGGCACCACTGGGGATGCACCTCGGTGAGTCCAGAGAGTGCTCTGGGAACACCGGGGATGCAGTGCAGTGAGTGCAGAGAGTGCACTGGCCCCACTGGGGATGCAGTGCAGTGAGTCCAGAGAGTGCACTGGCACCACTGGGGATGCACTGCAGTGAGTCCAGAGAGTGCACTGGCACCATTAGGGATGCAGTGCAGTGAGTCCGGAGAGTGCACTGGCACCACTGGGGATGCAGTGCAGTGAGTCCAGAGAGTGCACTGGCACCACTGGGGATGCACTGCAGTGAGTCCAGAGAGTGCAGTGACACCACTGGGGATGCACTGCAGTGAGTCCAGAGAGTGCACTGGCACCACTGGGGATGCAGTGCAGTGAGTCCTGAGAGTGCACTGGCACCACTGGGGATGCACTGCAGTGAGTCCAGAGAGTGCAGTGGCACCACTGGGGATGCAGTGCACTGAGTCCAGAGAGTACACTGGCACCACTGGGGATGCAGTGCAGTGAGTCCAGAGAGTGCACTGTCAGCACTGGGGATGCAGTGCAGTGAGTCCAGAGAGTGCACTGGCACCACTGGGGATGCACTGCAGTGACTCCAGAGACTGCACTGGCACCAATGGGGATGCACTGCAGTGAGTCCAGAGAATGCACTGGCACTGTTAGTGTTGGGGAGAATCGAATGGATGTTCTATTAATGTTTCTCAGGTGATGGATCATACGGTATAATTAAATATTATTAAATGTACTTACATTATCAAGTAACCTATGTATACTGGAAACCTAGGGAGTACATTGAACATTTAAAGGAATCGTTGAAGGGGAACCCTGGGAGGGAACAGGTACAACCTGACCTTGTATAAGGGCCTGGAGATGATGAAATGAGTTGAAGCAGAACCAAGGAGCGGAGGGAGCATGCGTCGAGTAAGAAAGGTGAAAGAGTTTAGCGGAGAGGAAGACTCCTTACTTCATCTGGACGACCACCTGGACGACCACCAGAGTGCGCCACGCATGTGCAAAGGGGAGGGGAGCTAATTAGAATGAAAAGCGAGGCTGCTGTTGCAACCTGTAATGAATATGTATACCTGACGCAATGTTGTATGTATAAATAACGGCTGGGAAGTAACGGGACTTGAAGCCAGATTTGGGCACCTGCCCCGGCTTCCAGCGCTGAATAAAGCACCTTCATATAATCACTTGGTGGTTATGTGGTTGCTACGCTAACATTTTGGCGACCCAGATGGGACAGCGTGGGCACTGCTGAGGCGGATCGTGTCTCGGTTTCGCTCCAGCCGGCACCGAGGGATTCTCGGGGAGCAGTCGACCACGACCGACCTCCGCTGCTCACGACGTACCACTGGAGTGGTAAGCAAAGGTGCTTTCAACTTTGGGTATTCGGTACCGATTTGGTTGGGAAAGCCTGCCGGTCAGACGCGGCGAAAGCCACGCTCGGTTGGGCAGGGAGCTCCCGGGGTAAGCCTAGGCGCCGTCCGTTAGACAGAGCGAAAGCTCTGCAGGTTCGGCATTGGTAATTGTATTGGTTTGTGCTGAAGGGTCAGCACCTGGTATTATTGGTATGTAGAAAGCGTGCTGCTGCTGCTCCGGCAGCTTTTTGCGAAAGCACGCTGCTGCTCCGGCAGCTTTTGGGAAAGCACACTGCTGCTCCGGCAGCTTCTGGAAAGTGTGCTGTTGCTGCTCCGGCAGCTTTCGGGAGAGTGTGTTGCTGCTCCGGCAGCTTTCGGGAGAGTGTGTTGCTGCAGCTTTCGGGAGAGTGTGTTGTTGCTCCAGCAGCTTTCGGGAGAGTGTGTTGCTGCAGCTTTCGGGAGAGTGTGTTGCTGCTCCGGCAGCTTTCGGGAGAGTGTGTTGCTGCAGCTTTCGGGAGAGTGTGTTGTTGCTCCAGCAGCTTTCGGGAGAGTGTGTTGCTGCAGCTTTCGGGAGAGTGTGTTGCTGCTCCGGCAGCTTTCGGGAGAGTGTGTTGTTGCTCCAGCAGCTTTCGGGAGAGTGTGTTGCTGCAGCTTTCGGGAGAGTGTGTTGCTGCTCCGGCAGCTTTCGGGAGAGTGTGTTGCTGCAGCTTTCGGGAGAGTGTGTTGTTGCTCCAGCAGCTTTCGGGAGAGTGTGTTGCTGCAGCTTTCGGGAGAGTGTGTTGCTGCTCCGGCAGCTTTCGGGAGAGTGTGTTGCTGCTCCGGCAGCTTTCGGAAGAGTGTGTTGCTGCTCCGGCAGCTTTCGGGAGAGTGTGTTGCTGCTCCGGCAGCTTTCGGGAGAGTGTGTTGCTGCTCCGGCAGCTTTCGGGAGAGTGTGTTGCTGCTCCGGCAGCTTTTGGGTCCGTATCATAAGCTCAAAATGAAAAAGATTAAAGAAATTCTGGGAAAAGATGTACCTATCCCGCGGACATCCCCGCTGGGGTGTTTGCTAGCACACTGGAAAGAGGGAGGTTTTGGTCAAGAAATGCGGAAAGGAAAGCTGATTGATTATTGTAATATTTGGTGGCCACAGTATAAACTAGAGGACCAAGAAACTTGGCCTGAGAATGGAACATTGCAATATAATACAATTTTACAATAATGCTATTTTGTAAGTGGGAAGGAAAATATGATGAACTGCCGTATGTGGAATTATTCTTTTATTTGCGCCGAAAGCCTGAATGGCAGCATGCTTGTGGAATAATGGTGCTTGAAGTTTAAACTGAGGAACGTTGTTGTGCATGTACTAAGGAGGGACGCTGTATACAGCATCAGGCAATAGAGAATAATAAGTATTATGGGAAATAATATAATATAATAATATAATAATGTATATAATAATATAATAATATAATATAATAATATAATAATGGAAATATTGATCTGGAAGTTGCGCCGTCGGCTCGCCGGAAGAGCCAGGACAGGGAGGGAAAAGAGAAAAGGAAGATAGCAGTAGTGATGGAGAATCCCCGATTTTAGTCTCCCCGTGTCACATAGGACCCGGCAACAGCGAAGGGCAGGAGAAACTATAAACGAACAGGGAGGGAAAATAATCGCTCTCCTCAGGCAAGGAGTGGGGACAGAAGGACCGGTATATGTTAAGGTGCCTTTTCAGCTGGGGATTTAATGATATGGAAGCAAGCAGCTGGCACCTACAGGGAAAACCCAGATAAAGTAGCCAGGGTAATGAAAATGATAATTAAAACCCAAAATCCCGATTGGGATGATCTCCAGGTGATCCTGGATACTTTGATGGACTCAACAGAAAAAGACATGGTATTGCGGGCAGCCAGAGAGAGAGCCCGAGAAGATATATGAAATGGATTAGTGCTTGGAAATCTAGATCAAAACTTCCCCACTGAGGATCCCCAATGGGATTATAACACAGGGGATGGAATAAGGAGGCTGAAGAGATATCAAGATTGGGTACAAATCGGGGTACAGAATGCCATGCCCCGGACCATAAATTGGTCAAAATTGTATAATGTCAGGCAAGAAAAAGCGGAATCACCTTCCGCCTTTTTAGAGAGATTGAAAGAAACTAAAGAGCCCTTGGTAAAAAATTCAAATAGGAAATAAGGAAGTAAAATTTTAATTGATACAGGGGCCACATATTCAGTACTCAATAGATTAAGTGGTAAGATAGGGGAAAGGAAAACTACTATTGTAGGTGCCACCGGGAAGGAGGAAATACGGCCGTTCTTACAACCCCTTGATTTACAGTTTGGAGGTAAAGAAATTACGCATGAATTTTTATATGTACCAGAATGCCCTATTCCTCTTTTGGGACGGGATTTGCTAACTAAACTATAATGTTTGAAGATGGAGAATTGATTATGAGAATCCCGGAATCAAAAGTGGGACAAATATTAATGATTAAAGAGAAGGCTGTTCCTCATATCCCAAAAGAGGTAGAAAATGCAGTAATGCCTGCAATTTGGGAAACGGACGTGCCTGGAAAATCAAAAGTAGCCCAGCCAGTAAAAATTGAACTTAAGGAAGGGGCCCGACCGGTACGGATTAAACAGTACCCGTTGAAGCTAGAAGCTAGGCTAGGGATAGTAAAGATTATAGATAAATTTCTTAGCTACCACATTCTGGAGGAATGCAAATCTGAATATAATACCCCAATTTTCCCAGTAAAGAAACCTAATGGGGAATACAGGCTAGTGCAGGACCTTAGGGCAATAAACGAAATAACAAAAGATATTCACCCAGTGGTGGCTAATCCTTATACATTGTTAACATCTGTAAAAGAGAAATATAAGTGGTTTACTGTAATTGATTTAAAAGATGCCTTCTTCTGCATACCCATTGACAAGGATAGTAGAAAACTTTTTGCTTTTGAATGGGAAAATCCACGGAACGGATGAAAGATGCAACTAACCTGGACAAGGTTGCCTCAAGGATTCAAGAATAGCCCGACCCTCTTCGGCAGTCAACTAGCTAAAGAAATAGAAGACTGGATTAACCAAGAACAGATTCAGGTACCAAAGGACCGATACTTGCTGCTACAATATGCGGACGATATATTAATAGCTACCGAAGGAGAGTCAGAATGTATTCAGGTAACTATTGATATTTTGAATCAATTGGGACTAAATGGGTACAAGGTTTCTAAACAAAAGGCACAAATCGCGTGCACAACAGTAATTTATTTGGGATGTGAAATTTCTCAAGGACAAAGAAAATTGGGAGTTAACCGAATACAAGCTATTTGTGAAATCCCCGAGCCGCGAAATCTGCACGAACTACGGGCTTTCCTAGGTATGGCCGGGTGGTGTAGACTGTGGGTAATAGACTATGGACTCATAGCAAAGCCCCTCTATGAAACCCAAAAGGCCTGTACATTTACCTGGGGAAAGCCACAACAAGAGGCCTCTAAGAAATTAAAAGAAGCCCTGATAAAGGCGCCTGCCTTGGGCTTGCCGGACTTATCAAAGGACTTCCAGCTGTTTGTGCATGAGAGACAACGATTGGCATTAGGAGTACTGACCCAGCGACTTGGGAGCTGGAAAAGACCTGTGGGGTATTTTTCTAAACAATTGGATGCGGTAAGCGCCGGATGGCCCTCGTGTTTAAGGGCCGTGGCAGCCACAGTCCTTTTAATACAGGAAGCCAGGAAGCTCACATTAGGGAAACGAATTGAGGTGTTCGTGCCACATATGGTGACTACGGTATTGGAGCAAAAGGGGGGCCATTGGCTATCGCCCAGCCAAATGAATCTTAAGAACTACTAACCTATTGAACCCAGCAGTGTTTCTAGGAACAACTGCGGAGGAAGGAGACCTCAGTCATGATTGCGTGGAGATCATCGAACATACCTATGCCAGCAGAACAGACTTAAAAGATCAGCCTCTGGAGAGACCAGATTAGGAACTTTTCACAGATGGAAGCAGCTTCGTGGAAAATGGGACTCGTTATGCAGGATACGCAGTAACTACATCAAAGGTAGTGATCGAGGCAAATTCCCTACCTCCGGGGACTTCAGCCCAACGAGCAGAAATAGTCGCCCTGACGCGGGCCCTGGAACTAAGCGAGGGTAAGAATGTGAATATTTGGACAGATTCAAAATATGCATTCGGGGTAGTCCACGTACATGGGGCATTATGGAAAGAAAGGGGAATGCTATCCTCACAAGGGACTAATATAAAATATCAGGAAGAAATATTGAAATTAATAACAGCTGTACAGAAACCCCAACAGGTGGCCATAATGCATTGTAAAGCCCATCAAGGAGGGATGTCAGAGATTGCAGAAGGTAACAGATTGGCAGATTTGACGGCCCGGAAGGTCGCGCGTGAAGTATGGAAAGCAATGGCTCTAATTCCATCGAAGGTAGGCCTCTCTTGTTTTAAATTACCTAAAGACCCAAAGTATTCAGCAGAAGACGAGAGACTTGCAAATTTGATGAAGGCCCAGAAGAATCCTGACGGATGGTATGTGACTGCGACAGGACAACTTATAGTGCCTCCTATAGTAATGCGAGAAATCTTACAAATATAACATAATGAATGTCACTGGGGTGCAGAAGCAATGGTGACCTATTTGAAACGAGGTGTCATCTCGGTACACATGTTAACAATGGCAAAGTCAGTAATGTCAAAATGTGAGCTTTGCTTAAAGAATAACCCGGTAGCAAGGAAACATGCTGAGATGGGGAGAACTAGAGCTGGAATAGAGCCTGGAGATTACTGGCAAATAGATTTCGTGGAACTGCCTAAAGCAAGAGGTTATAAATACCTATTGGTAGGGGTTGATACTTTTTCAGGATGGCCAGAGGCCCTTCCCTGTCGAACCAACCAAGCTAAAGAAACGGTAAAATGGTTACTACGGGAAATAGTCCCTAGATTTGGTGTACCATTGGGTATTTCTTCAGACAGGGGACCACATTTCATTGCCAATGTGGTTAAGGAGGTTAGTAGGTTACTAGGAATTACCTGGAACTTACATACCCCATGGAGGCCTCAATCTAGTGGTCAAGTAGAGAGGATGAACCAAACTTTAAAAGGACAATTAAGCAAAATCTGTCAGGAGGCTAAGATACAGTGGCCACAGGCCTTACCGATAGCTTTGCTAAGAATTAGAATAAAGCCAAGAAGTGGGATGTCAGTAAGTCCCTATGAAATCATGTATGGAAAACCTTATGAGTCTCCTGAACCGAACCCGAATATGCATGTTACCGGTAAACAGGATGTATATAATTATGTTTTAATAGTAATGAAAATACTTGCTCTTGGTATGAGTGAAGTATTTTCAAAGGGGGGAAATGTTAGTGTTGGGGAGAATCGAATGGATGTTCTATTAATGTTTCTCAGGTGATGGATCATACGGTATAATTAAATATTATTAAATGTACTTACATTATCAAGTAACCTATGTATACTGGAAACCTAGGGAGTACATTGAACATTTAAAGGAATCGTTGAAGGGGAACCCTGGGAGGGAACAGGTACAACCTGACCTTGGATAAGGGCCTGGAGATGATGAAATGAGTTGAAGCAGAACCAAGGAGCGGAGGGAGCATGCGTCGAGTGAGAAAGGTGAAAGAGTTTAGCGGAGAGGAAGACTCCTTACTTCATCTGGACGACCACCTGGACGACCACCAGAGTGCGCCACGCATGTGCAAAGGGGAGGGGAGCTAATTAGAATGAAAAGCGAGGCTGCTGTTGCAACCTGTAATGAATATGTATACCTGACGCAATGTTGTATGTATAAATAACGGCAGGGAAGTAACGGGACTTGAAGCCAGATTTGGGCACCTGCCCCGGCTTCCAGCGCTGAATAAAGCACCTTCATATAATCACTTGGTGGTTATGTGGTTGCTACGCTAACAGCACCACTGGGGATGCAGTGCAGTGAGTCCAGAGAGTGCACTGGCACCACTGGGGATGCACTGCAGTGAGTCCAGAGAGTGCACTGGCACCACTGGGGATGCAGTGCAGTGAGTCCAGAGAGTGCACTGGCACCACTGGGTATGCAGTGCAGTTAGTCCATAGAGTGCACTGGCTCCACTGGGGATGCAGTGCAGTGACTCAAGAGAGTGCAAGGGGCACCACTGGGGATGCAGTGCAGTGAGTCCAGAGAGTGCAATGGCACCACAGGGGAAACACTGCAGTGATTCCAGAGAGTGCACTGTCACCACTGGGGATGCACCCCGGTGAGTCCAGAGAGTACACTGGCACCTCAGGGGCTGCACTGCAGTGAGTCCAGAGAGTGCACTGGCACCACTGGGGATGCAGTGCAGTGAGTCCAGAGAGTGCACTGGCACCACTGGGGATGCACCTCGGTGAGTCCAGAGAGTGCTCTGGGAACACCGGGGATGCAGTGCAGTGAGTGCAGAGAGTGCACTGGCACTACTGGGGATGCAGTGCAGTGAGTCCAGAGAGTGCACTGGCACCACTGGGGATGCACTGCAGTGAGTCCAGAGAGTGCACTGGCACCATTAGGGATGCAGTGCAGTGAGTCCGGAGAGTGCACTGGCACCACTGGGGATGCAGTGCAGTGAGTCCAGAGAGTGCACTGGCACCACTGGGGATGCACTGCAGTGAGTCCAGAGAGTGCACTGGCACCACTGGGGATGCAGTGCAGTGACGCCAGAGAGTGCACTGGCACCACTGGGTATGCAGTGCAGTTAGTCCATAGAGTGCACTGGCTCCACTGGGGATGCAGTGCAGTGAGTCCAGAGAGTGCACTGGCACCACTGGGGATGCAGTGCAGTGAGTCCAGAGAGTGCACTGGCACCACAGGGGATGCACTGCAGTGATTCCAGAGAGTGCACTGTCACCACTGGGGATGCACCCCGGTGAGTCCAGAGAGTACACTGGCACCTCAGGGGCTGCACTGCAGTGAGTCCAGAGAGTGCACTGGCACCACTGGGGATGCAGTGCAGTGAGTCCAGAGAGTGCACTGGCACCACTGGGGATGCACCTCGGTGAGTCCAGAGAGTGCTCTGGGAACACCGGGGATGCAG
This sequence comes from Anser brachyrhynchus, assembly GCF_964034855.1. NCBI lineage: Eukaryota > Metazoa > Chordata > Aves > Anseriformes > Anatidae > Anser > Anser brachyrhynchus. The sequence goes on along the minus strand of NW_027663858.1, from coordinate 88,332 downwards.
TGCAGTGAGTGCAGAGAGTGCACTGGCACCACTGGGGATGCAGTGCAGTGAGTCCAGAGAGTGCACTGGCACCACTGGGGATGCACTGCAGTGAGTCCAGAGAGTGCACTGGCACCATTAGGGATGCAGTGCAGTCAGTCCGGAGAGTGCACTGGCACCACTGGGGATGCAGTGCAGTGAGTCCAGAGAGTGCACTGGCACCACTGGGGATGCACTGCAGTGAGTCCAGAGAGTGGACTGGCACAAAAGGGGATGCACTGCAGTGAGTCCAGAGAGTGCACTGGCACCACTGGGGATGCAGTGCAGTGAGTCCAGAGAGTGCACTGGCACCACTGGGGATGCACTGCAGTGAGTCCAGAGAGTGCAGTGGCACCACTGGGGATGCAGTGCACTGAGTCAAGAGAGTACACTGGCACCACTGGGGATGCAGTGCAGTGAGTCCAGAGAGTGCACTGTCAGCACTGGGGATGCAGTGCAGTGAGTCCAGAGAGTGCACTGGCACCACTGGGGATGCACTGCAGTGACTCCAGAGACTGCACTGGCACCAATGGGGATGCACTGCAGTGAGTCCAGAGAATGCACTGGCACCACTGGGGATGCAGTGCAGTGAGTGCAGAGAGTGCCCTGGCACCACTGGGGATGCAGTGCAGTGAGTCCAGAGAGTGCACTGGCACCACTGGGGATGCAGTGCAGTGAGTCCAGAGAGTGCACTGGCACCACTGGGTATGCAGTGCAGTTAGTCCATAGAGTGCACTGGCTCCACTGGGGATGCAGTGCAGTGACTCAAGAGAGTGCAAGGGGCACCACTGGGGATGCAGTGCAGTGAGTCCAGAGAGTGCACTGTCACCACTGGGGATGCACCCCGGTGAGTCCAGAGAGTACACTGGCACCTCAGGGGCTGCACTGCAGTGAGTCCAGAGAGTGCACTGGCACCACTGGGGATGCAGTGCAGTGAGTCCAGAGAGTGCACTGGCACCACTGGGGATGCACCTCGGTGAGTCCAGAGAGTGCTCTGGGAACACCGGGGATGCAGTGCAGTGAGTGCAGAGAGTGCACTGGCACCACTGGGGATGCAGTGCAGTGAGTCCAGAGAGTGCACTGGCACCACTGGGGATGCACTGCAGTGAGTCCAGAGAGTGCACTGGCACCATTAGGGATGCAGTGCAGTGAGTCCGGAGAGTGCACTGGCACCACTGGGGATGCAGTGCAGTGAGTCCAGAGAGTGCACTGGCACCACTGGGGATGCACTGCAGTGAGTCCAGAGAGTGCACTGGCACCACTGGTGATGCAGTGCAGTGACTCCAGAGAGTGCACTGGCACCACTGGGGATGCAGTGCAGTGACTCCAGAGAGTGCAGAGGCACCACTGTTGATGCAGTGCTGCGACTCCAGAGAGTGCACTGGCACCACTGGGGATGCAGTGCAGTGAGTCCAGAGAGTGCACTGGCACCACTGGGGATGCACTGCCGTGAGTCCAGAGAGTGCACTGGCACCACTGGTGATGCAGTGCAGTGAGTGCAGAGAGTGCACTGGCACCACTGGGGATGCACTGCAGTGAGTCCAGAGAGTGCACTGGCACCACTGGTGATGCAGTGCAGTGAGTGCAGAGAGTGCACTGTCACCACTGGGGATGCACTGCAGTGAGTGCAGAGAGTGCACTGGCACCACTGGGGATGCAGTGTAGTGAGTCCAGAGAGTGCACTGGCACCAATGGTGATGCAGTGCAGTGAGTCCAGAGAGTGCAGTGGCACCACTGGGGATGCAGTGCAGTGAGTCCAGAGAGTGCACTGGCACCACTGGGGATGCAATGCAGTGAGTCCAGAGAGTGCACTGGCACCACTGGGGATGCAGTGCAGTGAGTCCAGAGAGTGCACTGTCACCACTTTGGATGCACTGCAGTGAGTCCAGAGAGTGCACTGGCACCACTGTGGATGCAGTGCAGTGAGTCCAGAGAGTGCACTGGCACCACTGGGGATGCACTGCAGTGACTCGAAAGAGTGCACTGGCACCACTGCGGATGCACTGCAGTGAGTCCGGAGAGTGCCCTGGCACCAATGGTGATGCAGTGCAGTGAGGCCAGAGAGTGCAGTGACACCACTGGGGATGCAGTGCAGTGAGTCCAGAGAGTGCACTGGCACCACTGGGGATGCAATGCAGTGAGTCCAGAGAGTGCACTGGCACCACTGTTCATGCAGTGCAGTTGAGTCCAGAGAGTGCACTGGCACCTTGGGGATGCAGTGCAGTGAGTCCAGAGAGTGCACTGGCACCACTGGGATGCAGTGCAGTGAGTCCACAGAGTGCACTGGCACCAAAGGGGATACACTGCAGTGAGTCCAGAGAGTGCACTGGCACCACTGGGGACGCAGTGCAGTGACTACAGAGAGTGCACTGGCACCATTGGGGATGCAGTGCACTGAGTCCAGAGAGTGCACTGGCAGCAGTGGGGATGCACTGCAGTGGGTCCAGAGAGTGCACTGGCACCACTGGGGATGCAGTGCAGTGATTCCAGAGAGTTCACTGGCACCACTGGGGATGCAGTGCAGTGAGTCCAGAGAGTGCACTGGCACCACTGGGGATGCAGTGCAGTGACTCCAGAGAGTGCACTGGCACCACTCGGGATGCACTGCAGTGAGTCCAGAGAGTGCACTGGCACCAGTGGGGAAGCACTGCAGTGAGTCCAGAGGGTGCACTGGCACCACTGGGGATGCACTGCACTGAGTCCAGAGAGTGCACTGACACCACTGGGGATCCAATGCAGTGAGTCCAGAGAGTGCAATGGAACCACTGGGGATGCAGTGCAGTGAGTCCAGAGAGTGCACTGGCAATTCTGGGGATGCAGTGCAGTGAGTGCAGAGAGTGCACTGGCACAACAGGGGATGCACTGCAGTGACTCCAGAAAGTGCACTGGCACCACTGGGGATGCACTGCAGTGAGTGCAGAGAGTGCACTGGCACCGCTGGTGCTGCAGTGCAATGAGTCCAGAGAGTACACTGGCACCACTGGGGATGCACTGCAGTGAGTCCAGAGAGTGTACTGGCACCACAGGGGATGCAGTGCAGTGAGTCCAGAGAGTGCACTGGCACCACTGGGGATGCACCCCGGTGAGTCCAGAGAGTGCACTGGCACCACTGGGGATGCAGTGCAGTGAGTCCAGAGACTACACTGGCACCACTGGGGTTTTAGTGCAGTGAGTCCAGAGAGTGCACTGGCACCAATGGGGATGCAGTGCTGTGAGTCCAGAGAGTGCCCTGGCACCACTGGGGATGCAGTGAGTCCAGAGAGTGCACTGGCACCACTGGGGATGCACTGCAGTGAGACCAGAGAGTTCTCTGGCACCACTGGGGAAACAGTTTAGTGAGTCCAGAGAGTGCACCGGCTCCAATGGCGATACACTGCAGTGAGTCCAGACAATGCACTGGCACCCCTGGGGATGCAGTGCAGTGAGTCCAGAGACTACACTGGCACCACTGGGGATGCAGTGCAGTGAGTGCAGAGAGTGCACTGGCACCACTGTTCATGCAGTGCAGTGAGTCCAGAGAGTGCACTGGCACCACTGGGGATGCAGTGCAGTGAGTCCAGAGAGTGCACTGGCACCAATGGGGATGCACTGCAGTGAGCTCAGAGAGTGCACTGGCACCACTGGGGATGCAGTGCAGTGAGTCCAGAGAGTGCACTGGCACCACTGGGGATGCACTGCAGTGAGTCCAGAGAGTGCAGTGGCACCATTGGGGATGCAGTACACTGAGTCCAGAGAGTGCACTGGCACCACTGGGGATGCAGTGCAGTGAGTGCAGAGAGTGCACTGGCACCACTGGGGATGCACTGCAGTGAGTCCAGAGAGTGCACTGGCAGCAGTGGGGACGCACTGCAGTGGGTCCAGAGAGTGCACTGGCACCACTGGGGATGCAGTGCAGTGAGTCCAGAGAGTGCACTGGCACCACTGGGGATGCACTACAGTGAGTCCAGAGAGTGCACTGGCACCACTGGGGATGCAGTGCAGTGACTCCAGAGAGTGCAGAGGCACCACTGTTGATGCAGTGCAGTGAGTGCAGAGAGTGCACTGGCACCAGTGCGGAAGCACTGCAGTGAGTCCAGAGAGTGCACTGGCACCACTGGGGATGCACTGCAGTGAGTCCAGAGAGTGCACTGGCACAACTGGGGATGCAGTGCAGTGAGTCCAGAGAGTGCACTGGCACCACTGGAGATGCAGTGCAGTGAGGCCAGAGAGTGCACTATCACCAATGGGATGCAGTGCAGTGAGTCCAGAGAGTGCACTGGCACCACTGGCGATGCACTGCAGTGAGTAAAGAGAGTGCACTGGCACCACTGGGGATGCAGTGCAGTGAATCCAGAGAGTGCACTGGCACCACTGAGGATGCAGTGCAGTGACTCCAGAGAGTGCACTGGCAACACTGGGGATGCAGCGCAGTGACTCCAGAGAGTGCACTGGCACCAATGGGGATGCACTGCAGTGAGTCCAGAGAGTGCACTGGCACCACTGGAGTTCCAGTGCAGTGAGTCGAGAGAGTGCCCTGGAACCACTGGGGATGCAGCGCAGTGACTACAGAGAGTGCACTGTCTCCACTGGGGATGCAGTGCAGTGAGTCCAGAGAGTACAATGCCACCACTGCTGATGCAGTGCAGTGAGTCCAGAGAGTGCACTGGCACCACTGGGGATGCACTGCAGTGACTCCAGAGACTGCACTGGCACCAATGGGGATGCACTGCAGTGAGTCCAGAGAATGCACTGGCACCACTCGGGATGCAGTGCAGTGAGTCCAGAGAGTGCACTGCCACCACTGGGGATGCACTGCAGTGAGTCCAGAGAGTGCACTGGCACCACTGGGGATGCAGTGCAGTGAGTCCAGAGAGTGCACTGGCACCACTGGGTATGCAGTGCAGTTAGTCCATAGAGTGCACTGGCTCCACTGGGGATGCAGTGCAGTGACTCAAGAGAGTGCACAGGCACCACTGGGGATGCAGTGCAGTGAGTCCAGAGAGTGCACTGGCACCACAGGGGATGCACTGCAGTGAGTCCAGAGAGTGCACTGGCACCACAGGGAATGCACTGCAGTGACTCCAGAGAGTGCACTGGCACCAATGGGGATGCACTGCAGTGAGTCCAGAGAGTGCACTGGCACCACTGGAGTTCCAGTGCAGTGAGTCGAGAGAGTGCCCTGGAACCACTGGGGATGCAGCGCAGTGACTACAGAGAGTGCACTGTCTCCACTGGGGATGCAGTGCAGTGAGTCCAGAGAGTACAATGCCACCACTGCTGATGCAGTGCAGTGAGTCCAGAGAGTGCACTGTCAGCACTGGGGATGCAGTGCAGTGAGTCCAGAGAGTGCACTGGCACCACTGTGGATGCACTGCAGTGAGTCCAGAGAGTGCACTGGCACCACTGGGGATGCAGTGCAGTGACTCTAGAGAGTGCACTGGCACCACTGGGAATACAGTGCAGTGAGTCCAGAGAGTGCACTGGCACAAAAGGGGATGCACTGCAGTGAGTCCAGAGAGTGCACTGGCACCACTGGGGATGCAGTGCAGTGAGTCCAGAGAGTGCACTGGCACCACTGGGGATGCACTGCAGTGAGTCCAGAGAGTGCAGTGGCACCACTGGGGATGCAGTGCACTGAGTCCAGAGAGTACACTGGCACCACTGGGGATGCAGTGCAGTGAGTCCAGAGAGTGCACTGTCAGCACTGGGGATGCAGTGCAGTGAGTCCAGAGAGTGCACTGGCACCACTGGGGATGCACTGCAGTGACTCCAGAGACTGCACTGGCACCAATGGTGATGCAGTGCAGTGAGTCCAGAGAATGCACTGGCACCACTGGGGATGCAGTGCAGTGAGTCCAGAGAGTGCACTGGCACCACTGGGGATGCACTGCAGTGAGTCCAGAGAGTGCACTGGCACCACTGGGGATGCAGTGCAGTGAGTCCAGAGAGTGCACTGGCACCACTGGGTATGCAGTGCAGTTAGTCCATAGAGTGCACTGGCTCCACTGGGGATGCAGTGCAGTGACTCAAGAGAGTGCAAGGGGCACCACTGGGGATGCAGTGCAGTGAGTCCAGAGAGTGCAATGGCACCACAGGGGATGCACTGCAGTGATTCCAGAGAGTGCACTGTCACCACTGAGGATGCACCCCGGTGAGTCCAGAGAGTACACTGGCACCTCAGGGGCTGCACTGCAGTGAGTCCAGAGAGTGCACTGGCACCACTGGGGATGCAGTGCAGTGAGTCCAGAGAGTGCACTGGCACCACTGGGGATGCACTGCAGTGAGTCCAGAGAGTGCACTGGCACCATTAGGGATGCAGTGCAGTGAGTCTGGAGAGTGCACTGGCACCACTGGGGATGCAGTGCAGTGAGTCCAGAGAGTGCACTGGCACCACTGGGGATGCACTGCAGTGAGTCCAGAGAGTGCACTGGCACCACTGGGGATGCAGTGCAGTGACTCAAGAGAGTGCACTGGCACCACTGGGGATGCAGTGCAGTGACTCCAGAGAGTGCAGAGGCACCACTGTTGATGCAGTGCTGCGACTCCAGAGAGTGCACTGGCACCACTGGGGATGCAGTGCAGTGAGTCCAGAGAGTGCACTGGCACCACTGGGGATGCACTGCAGTGAGTCCACAGAGTGCACTGGCAATAATGGTGATGCAGTGCAGTGAGTGCAGAGAGTGCACTGGCACCACTGGGGATGCACTGCAGTGAGTCCAGAGAGTGCACTGGCACCACTGGGGATGCAGTGCAGTGAGTCCAGAGAGTGCACTGGCACCACTGGGGATGCACTGCAGTGAGTGCAGAGAGTGCACTGGCACCACTGGGGATGCACTGCAGTGAGTCCAGAGAGTGCACTGGCACCACTGAGGATGCAGTGCTGTGACTCCAGAGAGTGCACTGGCACCACTGGGGATGCAGTGCACTGACTCCAGAGAGTGCAGAGGCACCACTCTTGATGCAGTGCAGTGAGTGCAGAGAGTGCACTGGCACCAGTGCGGAAGCACTGCAGTGAGTCCAGAGAGTGCACTGGCACCAGTGGGGATGCAGTGCAGTGAGTCCAGAGAGTGCACTAGCACCAATGGGATGCAGTGCAGTGAGTCCAGAGAGTGCACTGGCACCACTGGCGATGCACTGCAGTGAGTAAAGAGAGTGCACTGGCACCACTGGGGATGCAGTGCAGTGAGTCCAGAGAGTGCACTGGCACCACTGAGGATGCAGTGCAGTGACTCCAGAGAGTGCACTGGCAACACTGGGAATGCACTGCACTGAGTCCACAGAGTGCACTGGCACCAGTGGGGATGCACCCCGGTGAGTCCAGAGAGTGCACTCACACCACTGGGGATGCACTGCAGTGAGTCCAGAGAGTGCGCTGGCCCCACAGGGGATGTAGTGCAGTGAGTCCACAGAGGGCACTGGCACCACTGGGGATGCAGCGCAGTGACTCCAGAGAGGGCACTGGCACCAATGGGGATGCACTGCAGTGAGTCCAGATAGTGCACAGGCACCACTGGAGTTGCAGTGCAGTGAGTCGAGAGAGTGCCCTGGAACCACTGGGGATGCAGTGCAGTGACTACAGAGAGTGCACTGTCTCCACTGGGGATGCAGTGCAGTGAGTCCAGAGAGTACAATGCCACCACTGCTGATGCAGTGCAGTGAGTCCAGAGAGTGCACTGTCAGCACTGGGGATGCAGTGCAGTGAGTCCAGAGAGTGCACTGGCACCACTGTGGATGCACTGCAGTGAGTCCAGAGAGTGCACTGGCACCACTGGGGATGCAGTGCAGTGACTCTAGAGAGTGCACAGACACCACTGGGGATGCAGTGCAGTGAGTCCAGAGAGTGCACTGGCACAAAAGGGGATGCACTGCAGTGAGTCCAGAGAGTGCACTGGCACCACTGGGGATGCAGTGCAGTGAGTCCAGAGAGTGCACTGGCACCACTGGGGATGCACTGCAGTGAGTCCAGAGAGTGCAGTGGCACCACTGGTGATGCAGTGCACTGAGTCCAGAGAGTACACTGGCACCACTGGGGATGCAGTGCAGTGAGTCCAGAGAGTGCACTGTCAGCACTGGGGATGCAGTGCAGTGAGTCCAGAGAGTGCACTGGCACCACTGGGGATGCACTGCAGTGACTCCAGAGACTGCACTGGCACCAATGGGGATGCACTGCAGTGAGTCCAGAGAATGCACTGGCACCACTGGAGATGCAGTGCAGTGAGTCCAGAGAGTGCACTGGCACCACTGGGGATGCACTGCAGTGAGTCCAGAGAGTGCACTGGCACCACTGGGTATGCAGTGCAGTGAGTCCAGAGAGTGCACTGGCTCCACTGGGGATGCAGTGCAGTGAGTCCAGAGAGTGCACTGGCACCACTGGGGATGCAGTGCAGTGAGTCCAGAGAGTGCAATGGCACCACAGGGGATGCACTTCAGTGATTCCAGAGAGTGCACTGTCACCACTGGGGATGCACCCCGGTGAGTCCAGAGAGTACACTGGCACCTCAGGGGCTGCACTGCAGTGAGTCCAGAGAGTGCACTGGCACCACTGGGGATGCAGTGCAGTGAGTGCAGAGAGTGCACTGGCACCACTGGGGATGCACCTCGGTGAGTCCAGAGAGTGCTCTGGGAACACCGGGGATGCAGTGCAGTGAGTGCAGAGAGTGCACTGGCACCACTGGGGATGCAGTGCAGTGAGTCCAGAGAGTGCACTGGCACCACTGGGGATGCAGTGCAGTGAGTCCAGAGAGTGCACTGGCACCATTAGGGATGCAGTGCAGTGAGTCCGGAGAGTGCACTGGCACCACTGGGGATGCAGTGCAGTGAGTCCAGAGAGTGCACTGGCACCACTGGGGATGCAGTGCAGTGAGTCCAGAGAGTGCACTGGCACAAAAGGGGATGCACTGCAGTGAGTCCAGAGAGTGCACTGGCACCACTGGGGATGCAGTGCAGTGAGTCCAGAGAGTGCACTGGCACCACTGGGGATGCACTGCAGTGAGTCCAGAGAGTGCAGTGGCACCACTGGGGATGCAGTGCACTGAGTCCAGAGAGTACACTGGCACCACTGGGGATGCAGTGCAGTGAGTCCAGAGAGTGCACTGTCAGCACTGGGGATGCAGTGCAGTGAGTCCAGAGAGTGCACTGGCACCACTGGGGCTGCACTGCAGTGACTCCAGAGACTGCTCTGGCACCAATGGGGATGCACTGCAGTGAGTCCAGAGAATGCACTGGCACCACTGGTGATGCAGTGCAGTGAGTGCAGAGAGTGCCCTGGCACCACTGGGGATGCAGTGCAGTGAGTCCAGAGAGTGCACTGGCACCACTGGGGATGCAGTGCAGTGAGTCCAGAGAGTGCACTGGCACCACTGGGGATGCAGTGCAGTTAGTCCATAGAGTGCACTGGCTCCACTGGGGATGCAGTGCAGTGACTCAAGAGAGTGCAAGGGGCACCACTGGGGATGCAGTGCAGTGAGTCCAGAGAGTGCACTGGCACTACTGGGGATGCACTGCAGTGATTCCAGAGAGTGCACTGTCACCACTGGGGATGCACCCCGGTGAGTCCAGAGAGTACACTGGCACCTCAGGGGCTGCACTGCAGTGAGTCCAGAGAGTGCACTGGCACCACTGGGGATGCAGTGCAGTGAGTCCAGAGAGTGCACTGGCACCACTGGGGATGCACCTCGGAGAGTCCAGAGAGTGCTCTGGGAACACCGGGGATGCAGTGCAGTGAGTGCAGAGAGTGCACTGGCACCACTGGGGATGCAGTGCAGTGAGTCCAGAGAGTGCACTGGCACCACTGGGGATGCACTGCAGTGAGTCCAGAGAGTGCACTGGCACCACTGGGGATGCACTGCAGTGAGTCCAGAGAGTGCACTGGCACCACTGGGTATGCAGTGCAGTTAGTCCATAGAGTGCACTGGCTCCACTGGGGATGCAGTGCAGTGAGTCCAGAGAGTGCACTGGCACCACTGGGGATGCAGTGCAGTGACTCCAGAGAGTGCACTGGCACCACTGGGGATGCAGTGCAGTGAGTCCAGAGAGTGCACTGGCACCACTGTTGATGCAGTGCTGCGACTCCAGAGAGTGCACTGGCACCACTGGGGATGCAGTGCAGTGAGTCCAGAGAGTGCACTGGCACCACTGGGGATGCACTGCAGTGAGTCCAGAGAGTGCACTGGCACCACTGGGGATGCACTGCAGTGAGTGCAGAGAGTGCACTGGCACCACTGGGGATGCACTGCAGTGAGTCCAGAGAGTGCACTGGCACCACTGGGGATGCACTGCAGTGAGTCCAGAGAGTGCACTGGCACCACTGGGGATGCAGTGTAGTGAGTCCAGAGAGTGCACTGGCACCAATGGTGATGCAGTGCAGTGAGTCCAGAGAGTGCACTGTCACCACTGGGGATGCACTGCAGTGAGTCCAGAGAGTGCACTGGCACCACTGTGGATGCAGTGCAGTGAGTCCAGAGAGTGCACTGGCACCACTGGGGATGCACTGCAGTGACTCGAAAGAGTGCACTGGCACCACTGCGGATGCACTGCAGTGAGTCCGGAGAGTGCCCTGGCACCAATGGTGATGCAGTGCAGTGAGGACAGAGAGTGCAGTGACACCACTGGGGATGCAGTGCAGTGAGTCCAGAGAGTGCACTGGCACCACTGGGGATGCAATGCAGTGAGTCCAGAGAGTGCACTGGCACCACTGGGGATGAAGTGCAGTGAGTCCAGAGAGTGCACTGGCACCACTGGGGATGCACTGCAGTGAGTCCAGAGAGTGCACTGGCACCACTGGGGATGCACTGCAGTGAGTCCAGAGAGTGCACTGGCAACACTGGGGATGCAGTGCAGTTGAGTCCAGAGAGTGCACTGGCACCTTGGGGATGCAGTGCAGTGAGTCCAGAGAGTGCACTGGCACCACTGGGATGCAGTGCAGTGAGTCCACAGAGTGCACTGGCACCACAGGGGATACACTGCAGTGAGTCCAGAGAGTGCACTGGCACCACTGGGGACGCAGTGCAGTTACTACAGAGAGTGCACTGGCACCATTGGGGATGCAGTGCACTGAGTCCAGAGAGTGCACTGGCACCAGTGGGGATGCACTGCAGTGGGTCCAGAGAGTGCACTGGCACCACTGGGGATGCAGTGCAGTGAGTCCAGAGAGTTCACTGGCACCACTGGGGATGCAGTGCAGTGAGTCCAGAGAGTGCACTGGCACCACTGGGGATGCAGTGCAGTGAGTCCAGAGAGTGCACTGGCACCACTGGGGATGCACTGCAGTGAGTCCAGAGAGTGCACTGGCACCAGTGGGGAAGCACTGCAGTGACTCCAGAAAGTGCACTGGCACCACTGGGGATGCACTGCAGTGAGTCCAGAGAGTGCACTGGCACCGCTGGTGCTGCAGTGCAGTGAGTCCAGAGAGTACACTGGCACCACTGGGGATGCACTGCAGTGAGTCCAGAGAGTGTACTGGCACCACAGGGGATGCAGTGCAGTGAGTCCAGAGAGTGCACTGGCACCACTGGGGATGCACCCCAGTGAGTCCAGAGAGTGCACTGGCACCACTGGGGATGCAGTGCAGTGAGTCCAGAGACTGCACTGGCACCACTGGGGTTTTAGTGCAGTGAGTCCAGAGAGTGCACTGGCACCAATGGGGATGCAGTGCTGTGAGTCCAGAGAGTTGCCCTGGCACCACTGGGGATGCAGTGAGTCCAGAGAGTGCACTGGCACCACTGGGGATGCACTGCAGTGAGACCAGAGAGTTCTCTGGCACCACTGGGGATACAGTTTAGTGAGTCCAGAGAGTGCACCGGCTCCAATGGCGATACACTGCAGTGAGTCCAGACAATGCACTGACACCACTGGGGATGCAGTGCAGTGAGTCCAGAGACTACACTGGCACCACTGGGGATGCAGTGCAGTGAGTGCAGAGAGTGCACTGGCACCACTGTTCATGCAGTGCAGTGAGTCCAGAGAGTGCACTGGCACCACTGGGGATGCACTGCAGTGAGTCCAGAGAGTGCACTGGCACCACTGGGGATGCACTGCAGTGAGTCCAGAGAGTGCACTGGCACCACTGGGGATGCAGTGCAGTGAGTCCAGAGAGTGCACTGGCACCACTGGGGATGCACTGCAGTGAGTCCAGAGAGTGCAGTGGCACCATTGGGGATACAGTACACTGAGTCCAGAGAGTGCACTGGCACCACTGGGGATGCAGTGCAGTGAGTGCAGAGAGTGCACTGGCACCACTGGGGATGCACTGCAGTGAGTCCAGAGAGTGCAAAGGCACCACAAGGGATGCACTGCAGTGAGTCCAGAGAGTGCACTGGCACCACTGGGGATGCAGTGCAGTGAGTCCAGAGAGTGCACTGGCACCACTGGGGATGCACTACAGTGAGTCCAGAGAGTGCACTGGCACCACTGGGGATGCAGTGCAGTGACTCCCGAGAGTGCAGAGGCACCACTGTTGATGCAGTGCAGTGAGTGCAGAGAGTGCACTGGCACCAGTGCGGAAGCACTGCAGTGAGTCCAGAGAGTGCACTGGCACCACTGGGGATGCACTGCAGTGAGTCCAGAGAGTGCACTGGCACAACTGGGGATGCAGTGCAGTGAGTCCAGAGAGTGCACTGGCACCACTGGAGATGCAGTGCAGTGAGTCCAGAGAGTGCACTATCACCAATGGGATGCAGTGCAGTGAGTCCAGAGAGTGCACTGGCGCCACTGGGGATGCACTGCAGTGAGTCCAGAGAGTGCACTGGCACCACTGGGGATGCAGTGCAGCGAGTCCAGAGAGTGCACTGGCACCACTGGGGATGCACTGCAGTGACTCCAGAGAGTGCACTAGCAACACTGGGGATGCACTGCAGTGAGTCCACAGAGTGCACTGGCACCACTGGGGATGCACTGCAGTGAGTCCAGAGAGTGCACTGGCACCACTGGGGATGCACCCCGGTGAGTCCAGAGAGTGCACTGACACCACTGGGGATGCACCCCGGTGAGTCCAGAGAGTGCACTCGCACCACTGGGGATGCACTGCAGTGAGTCCAGAGAGTGCACTGGCTCCACAGGGGTTGTAGTGCAGTGAGTCCACAGAGGGAACTGGCACCACTGGGGATGCAGCGCAGTGACTCCAGAGAGTGCACTGGCACCACTGGGGATGCAGTGCAGTGACTCCAGAGAGTGCACTGGCACCACTGGAGTTGCAGTGCAGTGAGTCGAGAGAGTGCCCTGGAACCACTGGGGATGCAGCGCAGTGACTCCAGAGAGTACACTGCCACCACTGGTGATGCAGTGCAGTGAGTCCAGAGAGTGCACTGGCACCACTGGGGATGCACTGCAGTGAGTCCAGAGAGAGCACTGTCAGCACTGGGGATGCAGTGCAGTGAGTCCAGAGAGTGCACTGTCAGCACTGGGGATGCAGTGCAGTGAGTCCAGAGAGTGCACTGGCACCCCTGGGGATGCACTGCAATGAGTCCAGAAAATGCACTGGCACTAATGGGGATGCAGTGCAGTGACTCGAAAGAGTGCACTGGCACCACTGCGGATGCACTGCAGTGAGTCCGGAGAGTGCCCTGGCACCAATGGTGATGCAGTGCAGTGAGTCCAGAGAGTGCAGTGGCACCACTGGGGATGCAGTGCAGTGAGTGCAGAGAGTGCACTGGCACCACTGGGGATGCAGTGCAGTGAGTCCAGAGAGTGCACTGGCACCACTGGGGATGCAGTGCAGTGAGTCCAGAGAGTGCTCTGGGAACACTGCGGATGCAGTGCAGTGAGTGCAGAGAGTGCACTGGCACCACTGGGGATGCACTGCAGTGAGTCCAGAGAGTGCACTGGCATCACTGGGGATGCACTGCAGTGACTCGAAAGAGTGCTCTGGCACCATTGGGGATGCACTGCAGTGAGTCCGGAGAGTGCCCTGGCACCAATGGTGATGCAGTGCAGTGAGTCCAGAGAGTGCAGTGGCACCACTGGGGATGCAGTGCATTGAGTCCAGAGAGTGCACTGGAACCACAGGGGATGCAATGCAGTGAGTCCAGAGAGTGCACTGGCACCACTGGGGATGAAGTGCAGTGAGTCCAGAGAGTGCACTGGCACCACTGGGGATGCAGTGCAGTGAGTCCAGAGAGTGCACTGGCACCACTGGGGATGCAGTGCAGTGAGTCCAGAGAGTGCACTGGCACCACTGGGGATGCACTGCAGTGAGTCCAGAGAGTGCACTGTCACCACTGGGGATGCACTGCAGTGAGTCCAGAGAGTGCACTGTCAGCACTGGGGATGCAGTGCAGTGAGTCCAGAGAGTGCACTGGCACCAGTGGGGATGCACTGCAGTGACTCGAAAGAGTGCACTGGCACCACTGCGGATGCACTGCAGTGAGTCCGGAGAGTGCCCTGGCACCAATGGTGATGCAGTGCAGTGAGGCCAGAGAGTGCAGTGATACAACAGGGGATGCAGTGCAGTGAGTCCAGAGAGTGCACTGGCACTTCTGGGGATGCAATGCAGTGAGTCCAGAGAGTGCACTGGCACCACTGGGGATGAAGTGCAGTGAGTCCAGAGAGTGCACTGGCACCACTGGGGATGCACTGCAGTGAGTCCAGAGAGTGCACTGGCACCACTGGGGATGCACTGCAGTGAGTCCAGAGAGTGCACTGGCAGCACTGGGGATGCAGTGCAGTGAGTCCAGAGAGTGCACTAGCACCAATGGGATGCAGTGCAGTGAGTCCACAGAGTGCACTGGCACCACTGGCGATGCACTGCAGTGAGTAAAGAGAGTGCACTGGCACCACTGGGGATGCAGTGCAGTGAGTCCAGAGAGTGCACTGGCACCACTGAGGATGCAGTGCAGTGAGTCCAGAGAGTGCACTGGCACCACTGGGGATGCACTGCAGTGAGTCCAGAGAGTGCAGTGGCACCATTGGGGATGCAGTACACTGAGTCCAGAGAGTGCACTGGCACCACTGGGGATGCAGTGCAGTGAGTGCAGAGAGTGCACTGGCACCACTGGGGATGCACTGCAGTGAGTCCAGAGAGTGCAAAGGCACCACAAGGGATGCACTGCAGTGAGTCCAGAGAGTGCACTGGCACCACTGGGGATGCAGTGCAGTGAGTCCAGAGAGTGCACTGGCACCACTGGGGATGCACTACAGTGAGTCCAGAGAGTGCACTGGCACCACTGGGGATGCAGTGCAGTGACTCCCGAGAGTGCAGAGGCACCACTGTTGATGCAGTGCAGTGAGTGCAGAGAGTGCACTGGCACCAGTGCGGAAGCAATGCAGTGAGTCCAGAGAGTGCACTGGCACCACTGGGGATGCACTGCAGTGAGTCCAGAGAGTGCACTGGCACAACTGGGGATGCAGTGCAGTGAGTCCAGAGAGTGCACTGGCACCACTGGAGATGCAGTGCAGTGAGTCCAGAGAGTGCACTATCACCAATGGGATGCAGTGCAGTGAGTCCAGAGAGTGCACTGGCGCCACTGGGGATGCACTGCAGTGAGTCCAGAGAGTGCACTGGCACCACTGGGGATGCAGTGCAGCGAGTCCAGAGAGTGCACTGGCACCACTGGGGATGCACTGCAGTGACTCCAGAGAGTGCACTAGCAACACTGGGGATGCACTGCAGTGAGTCCACAGAGTGCACTGGCACCACTGGGGATGCACTGCAGTGAGTCCAGAGAGTGCACTGGCACCACTGGGGATGCACCCCGGTGAGTCCAGAGAGTGCACTGACACCACTGGGGATGCACCCCGGTGAGTCCAGAGAGTGCACTCGCACCAATGGGGATGCACTGCAGTGAGTCCAGAGAGTGCACTCGCACCACTGGCGATGCACTGCAGTGAGTCCAGAGAGTGCACTGGCACCACTGGGGATGCAGTGCAGTGAGTCCAGAGAGTGCACTGGCACCACTGGGGATGCAGTGCAGTGAGTCCAGAGAGTGCACTGGCACCACTGGGGATGCAGTGCAGTGAGTCCAGAGAGTGCACTGGCGCAAAAGGGGATGCAGTGCAGTGAGTCCAGAGAGTGCACAGGCACCACTGGGGATGCACTGCAGTGACTCCAGAGACTGCACTGGCACCAATGGGGATGCACTGCAGTGAGTCCAGAGAATGCACTGGCACCACTGGGGATGCAGTGCAGTGACTCGAAAGAGTGCACTGGCACCACTGGGGATGCACTGCAGTGAGTCCAGAGAGTGCCCTGGCACCAATGGTGATGCAGTGCCGTGAGTGCAGAGAGTGCACTGGAACCACTGGGGATGCAGTGCAGTGAGTCCAGAGAGTGCACTGGCACCACTGGGGATGCAGTGCAGTGAATCCAGAGAGTGCACTGGCACCACTGGGTATGCAGTGCAGTTAGTCCATAGAGTGCACTGGCTCCACTGGGGATGCAGTGCAGTGACTCAAGAGAGTGCACAGGCACCACTGGGGATGGAGTGCAGTGAGTCCAGAGAGTGCACTGTCACCACTGGGGATGCAGTGCAGTGAGTCCAGAGAGTACACTGGCACCTCAGGGGCTGCAATGCAGTGAGTCCAGAGAGTGCACTGGCACCACTGGGGATGCAGTGCGGTGAGTCCAGAGAGTGCACTGGCACCACTGGGGATGCACCTCGGTGAGTCCAGAGAGTGCTCTGGGAACACCGGGGATGCAGTGCAGTGAGTGCAGAGAGTGCACTGGCACCACTGGGGATGCAGTGCAGTGAGTGCAGAGAGTGCACTGGCACCACTGGGGATGCACTGCAGTGAGTCCAGAGAGTGCACTGGCACCACTGGGGATGCAGTGCAGTGAGTCCGGAGAGTGCACTGGCACCACTGGGGATGCAGTGCAGTGAGTCCAGAGAGTGCACTGGCACCACTGGGGATGCACTGCAGTGAGTCCAGAGAGAGCACTGTCAGCACTGGGGATGCAGTGCAGTGAGTCCAGAGAGTGCACTGTCAGCACTGGGGATGCAGTGCAGTGAGTCCAGAGAGTGCACTGGCACCACTGGGGATGCACTGCAATGAGTCCAGAAAATGCACTGGCACTAATGGGGATGCAGTGCAGTGACTCGAAAGAGTGCACTGGCACCACTGCGGATGCACTGCAGTGAGTCCGGAGAGTGCCCTGGCACCAATGGTGATGCAGTACAGTGAGTCCAGAGAGTGCAGTGGCACCACTGGGGATGCAGTGCACTGAGTGCAAAGAGTGCACTGGCACCACTGGGGATGCAGTGCAGTGAGTCCAGAGAGTGCACTGGCACCACTGGGGATGCAGTGCAGTGAGTCCAGAGAGTGCTCTGGGAACACTGCGGATGCAGTGCAGTGAGTGCAGAGAGTGCACTGGCACCACTGGGGATGCACTGCAGTGAGTCCAGAGAGTGCACTGGCACCACTGGGGATGCACTGCAGTGACTCGAAAGAGTGCTCTGGCACCATTGGGGATGCACTGCAGTGAGTCCGGAGAGTGCCCTGGCACCAATGGTGATGCAGTGCAGTGAGTCCAGAGAGTGCAGTGGCACCACTGGGGATGCAGTGCAGTGAGTCCAGAGAGTGCACTGGAACCACAGGGGATGCAATGCAGTGAGTCCAGAGAGTGCACTGGCACCACTGGGGATGAAGTGCAGTGAGTCCAGAGAGTGCACTGGCACCACTGGGGATGCAGTGCAGTGAGTCCAGAGAGTGCACTGGCACCACTGGGGATGCAGTGCAGTGAGTCCAGAGAGTGCACTGGCACCACTGGGGATGCACTGCAGTGAGTCCAGAGAGTGCACTGTCACCACTGGGGATGCACTGCAGTGAGTCCAGAGAGTGCACTGGCACCACTGGGGATGCAGTGCAGTGAGTCCAGAGAGTGCACTGGCACCACTGGGGATGCACTGCAGTGACTCGAAAGAGTGCACTGGCACCACTGCGGATGCACTGCAGTGAGTCCGGAGAGTGCCCTGGCACCAATGGTGATGCAGTGCAGTGAGGCCAGAGAGTGCAGTGACACAACAGGGGATGCAGTGCAGTGAGTCCAGAGAGTGCACTGGCACTTCTGGGGATGCAATGCATTGAGTCCAGAGAGTGCACTGGCACCACTGGGGATGAAGTGCAGTGAGTCCAGAGAGTGCACTGGCACCACTGGGGATGCACTGCAGTGAGTCCAGAGAGTGCACTGGCACCACTGGGGATGCACTGCAGTGAGTCCAGAGAGTGCACTGGCAGCACTGGGGATGCAGTGCAGTGAGTCCAGAGAGTGCACTAGCACCAATGGGATGCAGTGCAGTGAGTCCAGAGAGTGCACTGGCACCACTGGCGATGCACTGCAGTGAGTAAAGAGAGTGCACTGGCACCACTGGGGATGCAGTGCAGTGAGTCCAGAGAGTGCACTGGCACCACTGAGGATGCAGTGCAGTGACTCCAGAGAGTGCACTGCCAACACTGGGGATGCACTGCAGTGAGTCCACAGAGTGCACTGGCACCACTGGGGATGCACTGCAGTGAGTCCAGAGAGTGCAGTGGCACCACTGGTGATGTAGTGCACTGAGTCCAGAGAGTACACTGGCACCACTGGGGATGCAGTGCAGTGAGTCCAGAGAGTGCACTGGCACCACTGGGGATGCACTGCAGTGACTCCAGAGACTGCACTGGCACCAATGGGGATGCACTGCAGTGAGTCCAGAGAATGCACTGGCACCACTGGGGATGCAGTGCAGTGAGTCCAGAGAGTGCACTGGCACCACTGGTGATGCACTGCAGTGAGTCCAGAGAGTGCACTGGCGCCACTGGGGATGCAGTGCAGTGAGTCCAGCGAGTGCACTGGCACCACTGGGTATGCAGTGCAGTTAGTCCATAGAGTGCACTGGCTCCACTGGGGATGCAGTGCAGTGAGTCCAGAGAGTGCACTGGCACCACTGGGGATGCAGTGCAGTGAGTCCAGAGAGTGCACTGGCACCACAGGGGATGCACTGCAGTGATTCCAGAGAGTGCACTGTCACCACTGGGGATGCACCCCGGTGAGTCCAGAGAGTACACTGGCACCTCAGGGGCTGCACTGCAGTGAGTCCAGAGAGTGCACTGGCACCACTGGGGATGCAGTGCAGTGAGTCCAGAGAGTGCACTGGCACCACTGGGGATGCACCTCGGTGAGTCCAGAGAGTGCTCTGGGAACACCGGGGATGCAGTGCAGTGAGTGCAGAGAGTGCACTGGCACCACTGGGGATGCAGTGCACTGAGTCCAGAGAGTGCACTGGCACCACTGGGGATGCACTGCAGTGAGTCCAGAGAGTGCACTGGCACCATTAGGGATGCAGTGCAGTGAGTCCGGAGAGTGCACTGGCACCACTGGGGATGCAGTGCAGTGAGTCCAGAGAGTGCACTGGCACCACTGGGGATGCACTGCAGTGAGTCCAGAGAGTGCACTGGCACAAAAGGGGATGCACTGCAGTGAGTCCAGAGAGTGCACTGGCACCACTGGGGATGCAGTGCAGTGAGTCCAGAGAGTGCACTGGCACCACTGGGGTTGCACTGCAGTGAGTCCAGAGAGTGCAGTGGCACCACTGGGGATGCAGTGCACTGAGTCCAGAGAGTACACTGGCACCACTGGGGATGCAGTGCAGTGAGTCCAGAGAGTGCACTGTCAGCACTGGGGATGCAGTGCAGTGAGTCCAGAGAGTGCACTGGCACCACTGGGGATGCACTGCAGTGACTCCAGAGACTGCACTGGCACCAATGGGGATGCACTGCAGTGAGTCCAGAGAATGCACTGGCACCACTGGGGATGCAGTGCAGTGAGTGCAGAGAGTGCACTGGCTCCACTGGGGATGCAGTGCAGTGACTCAAGAGAGTGCAAGGGGCACCACTGGGGATGCAGTGCAGTGAGTCCAGAGAGTGCAATGGCACCAATGGGGATGCAGTGCTGTGAGTCCAGAGAGTGCCCTGGCACCACTGGGGATGCACCCCGGTGACTCCAGAGAGTACACTGGCACCTCAGGGGCTGCACTGCAGTGAGTCCAGAGAGTGCACTGGCACCACTGGTGATGCAGTGCAGTGAGTGCAGAGAGTGCACTGGCACCACTGGGGATGCACTGCAGTGAGTCCAGAGAGTGCACTGGCACCACTGGGGATGCACTGCAGTGAGTCCAGAGAGTGCACTGGCACCACTGGGGATGCAGTGTAGTGAGTCCAGAGAGTGCACTGGCACCACTGGGGATGCACTGCAGTGAGTCCAGAGAGTGCACTGGCACCATTAGGGATGCAGTGCAGTGAGTCCGGAGAGTGCACTGGCACCACTGGGGATGCAGTGCAGTGAGTCCAGAGAGTGCACTGGCACCACTGGGGATGCACTGCAGTGAGTCCAGAGAGTGCACTGGCACCACTGGGGATGCAGTGCAGTGACTCCAGAGAGTGCACTGGCACCACTGGGGATGCAGTGCAGTGACTCCAGAGAGTGCAGAGGCACCACTGTTGATGCAGTGCTGCGACTCCAGAGAGTGCACTGGCACCACTGGGGATGCAGTGCAGTGAGTCCAGAGAGTGCACTGGCACCACTGGGGATGCAGTGCAGTGAGTCCAGAGAGTGCACTGGCACCACTGGTGATGCAGTGCAGTGAGTGCAGAGAGTGCACTGGCACCACTGGGGATGCACTGCAGTGAGTCCAGAGAGTGCACTGGCACCACTGGGGATGCACTGCAGTGAGTCCAGAGAGTGCACTGGCACCACTGGGGATGCAGTGTAGTGAGTCCAGAGAGTGCACTGGCACCAATGGTGATGCAGTGCAGTGAGTCCAGAGAGTGCAGTGGCACCACTGGGGATGCAGTGCAGTGAGTCCAGAGAGTGCACTGGCACCACTGGGGATGCAATGCAGTGAGTCCAGAGAGTGCACTGGCACCACTGGGGATGCAGTGCAGTGAGTCCAGAGAGTGCACTGTCACCACTGGGGATGCACTGCAGTGAGTCCAGAGAGTGCACTGGCACCACTGTGGATGCAGTGCAGTGAGTCCAGAGAGTGCACTGGCACCACTGGGGATACACTGCAGTGACTCCAGAGAGTGCACTGGCACCACTGCGGATGCACTGCAATGAGTCCGGAGAGTGCCCTGGCACCAATGGTGATGCAGTGCAGTGAGGCCAGAGAGTGCAGTGACACCACTGGGGATGCAGTGCAGTGAGTCCAGAGAGTGCACTGGCACCACTGGGGATGCAATGCAGTGAGTCCAGAGAGTGCACTGGCACCACTGGGGATGAAGTGCAGTGAGTCCAGAGAGTGCACTGGCACCACTGGGGATGCACTGCAGTGAGTCCAGAGAGTGCACTGGCACCACTGGGGATGCACTGCAGTGAGTCCAGAGAGTGCACTGGCAACACTGGGGATGCAGTGCAGTTGAGTCCAGAGAGTGCACTGGCACCTTGGGGATGCAGTGCAGTGAGTCCAGAGAGTGCACTGGCACCACTGGGATGCAGTGCAGTGAGTCCAGAGAGTGCACTGGCACCACAGGGGATACACTGCAGTGAGTCCAGAGAGTGCACTGGCACCACTGGGGACGCAGTGCAGTGACTACAGAGAGTGCACTGGCACCATTGGGGATGCAGTGCACTGAGTCCAGGGAGTGCACTGGCACCAGTGGGGATGCACTGCAGTGGGTCCAGAGAGTGCACTGGCACCACTGGGGATGCAGTGCTGTGAGTCCAGAGAGTTCACTGGCACCACTGGGGATGCAGTGCAGTGAGTCCAGAGAGTGCACTGGCACCACTGGGGATGCAATGCAGTGAGTGCAGAGAGTGCACTGGCACCACTGGGGATGCACTGCAGTGAGTCCAGAGAGTGCACTGGTACCAGTGGGGAAGCACTGCAGTGAGTCCAGAGAGTGCACTGGCACCACTGGGGATGCACTGCACTGAGTCCAGAGAGTGCACTGACACCACTGGGGATCCAATGCAGTGAGTCCAGAGAGTGCAATGGAACCACTGGGGATGCAGTGCAGTGAGTCCAGAGAGTGCACTGGCACTTCTGGGGATGCAGTGCAGTGAGTGCAGAGAGTGCACTGGCACAACAGGGGATGCACTGCAGTGACTCCAGAAAGTGCACTGGCACCACTGGGGATGCACTGCAGTGAGTCCAGAGAGTGCACTGGCACCGCTGGTGCTGCAGTGCAGTGAGTCCAGAGAGTACACTGGCACCACTGGGGATGCACTGCAGTGAGTCCAGAGAGTGCACTGTCACCACTGGGGATGCACTGCAGTGAGTCCAGAGAGTGCACTGGCACCACTGTGGATGCAGTGCAGTGAGTCCAGAGAGTGCACTGGCACCACTGGGGATACACTGCAGTGACTCCAGAGAGTGCACTGGCACCACTGCGGATGCACTGCAATGAGTCCGGAGAGTGCCCTGGCACCAATGTTGATGCAGTGCAGTGAGGCCAGAGAGTGCAGTGACACCACTGGGGATGCAGTGCAGTGAGTCCAGAGAGTGCACTGGCACCACTGGGGATGCAATGCAGTGAGTCCAGAGAGTGCACTGGCACCACTGGGGATGAAGTGCAGTGAGTCCAGAGAGTGCACTGGCACCACTGGGGATGCACTGCAGTGAGTCCAGAGAGTGCACTGGCACCACTGGGGATGCACTGCAGTGAGTCCAGAGAGTGCACTGGCAACACTGGGGATGCAGTGCAGTTGAGTCCAGAGAGTGCACTGGCACCTTGGGGATGCAGTGCAGTGAGTCCAGAGAGTGCACTGGCACCACTGGGATGCAGTGCAGTGAGTCCACAGAGTGCACTGGCACCACAGGGGATACACTGCAGTGAGTCCAGAGAGTGCACTGGCACCACTGGGGATGCAGTGCAGTGACTACAGAGAGTGCACTGGCACCATTGGGGATGCAGTGCACTGAGTCCAGAGAGTGCACTGGCACCAGTGGTGATGCACTGCAGTGGGTCCAGAGAGTGCACTGGCACCACTGGGGATGCAGTGCACTGAGTCCAGAGAGTTCACTGGCACCACTGGGGATGCAGTGCAGTGAGTCCAGAGAGTGCACTGGCACCACTGGGGATGCAGTGCAGTGACTCCAGAGAGTGCACTGGCACCACTGGGGATGCACTGCAGTGAGTCCAGAGAGTGCACTGGTACCAGTGGGGAAGCACTGCAGTGAGTCCAGAGAGTGCACTGGCACCACTGGGGATGCACTGCACTGAGTCCAGAGAGTGCACTGACACCACTGGGGATCCAATGCAGTGAGTCCAGAGAGTGCAATGGAACCACTGGGGATGCAGTGCAGTGAGTCCAGAGAGTGCACTGGCACCACTGGGGATGCACTGCAGTGAGTCCAGAGAGTGCAGTGGCACCATTGGGGATGCAGTACACTGAGTCCAGAGAGTGCACTGGCACCACTGGGGATGCAGTGCAGTGAGTGCAGAGAGTGCACTGGCACCACTGGGGATGCACTGCAGTGAGTCCAGAGAGTGCAAAGGCACCACAAGGGATGCACTGCAGTGAGTCCAGAGAGTGCACTGGCACCACTGGGGATGCAGTGCAGTGAGTCCAGAGAGTGCACTGGCACCACTGGGGATGCGCTACAGTGAGTCCAGAGAGTGGACTGGCACCACTGGGGATGCAGTGCAGTGAGTGCAGAGAGTGCACTGGCACCAGTGCGGAAGCACTGCAGTGAGTCCAGAGAGTGCACTGGCACCACTGGGGATGCACTGCAGTGAGTCCAGAGAGTGCACTGGCACAACTGGGGATGCAGTGCAGTGAGTCCATAGAGTGCACTGGCACCACTGGAGATGCAGTGCAGTGAGTCCAGAGAGTGCACTATCACCAATGGGATGCAGTGCAGTGAGTCCAGAGAGTGCACTGGCGCCACTGGGGATGCACTACAGTGAGTCCAGAGAGTGCACTGGCACCACTGGGGATGCAGTGCAGCGAGTCCAGAGAGTGCACTGGCACCACTGGGGATGCACTGCAGTGACTCCAGAGAGTGCACTAGCAACACTGGGGATGCACTGCAGTGAGTCCAGAAAGTGCACTGGCACCACTGGGGATGCACTGCAGTGAGTCCAGAGAGTGCACTGGCACCACTGGGGATGCACCCCGGTGAGTCCAGAGAGTGCACTGGCACCACTGGGGATGCACCCCGGTGAGTCCAGAGAGTGCACTCGCACCACTGGGGATGCACTGCAGTGAGTCCAGAGAGTGCACTGGCCCCACAGGGGTTGTAGTGCAGTGAGTCCACAGAGGGCACTGGCACCACTGGGGATGCAGCGCAGTGACTCCAGAGAGTGCACTGGCACCACTGGGGATGCAGTGCAGTGAGTCCAGAGAGTGCACTGGCACCACTGGAGTTGCAGTGCAGTGAGTCGAGAGAGTGCCCTGGAACCACTGGGGATGCAGCGCAGTGACTCCAGAGAGTACACTGCCACCACTGGTGATGCAGTGCAGTGAGTCCAGAGAGTGCACTGTCAGCACTGGGGATGCAGTGCAGTGAGTCCAGAGAGTGCACTGGCACCACTGGGGATGCAGTGCAGTGAGTCCAGAGAGTGCACTGGCACCACTGGGGATGCAGTGCAGTGACTCCAGAGAGTGCACTAGCAACACTGGGGATGCACTGCAGTGAGTCCACAGAGTGCACTGGCACCACTGGGGATGCACTGCAGTGAGTCCAGAGAGTGCACTGGCACCACTGGGGATGCACCCCGGTGAGTCCAGAGAGTGCACTGGCAGCACTGGGGATGCACCCTGGTGAGTCCAGAGAGTGCACTCGCACCACTGGGGATGCAGTGCAGTGACTCCAGAGAGTGCACTGGCCCCACAGGGGATGTAGTGCAGTGAGTCCACAGAGGGCACTGGCACCACTGGGGATGCAGCGCAGTGAGTCCAGAGAGTGCACTGGCACCACTGGGGATGCAGTGCAGTGAGTCCAGAGAGTGCACTGGCACCACTGGAGTTGCAGTGCAGTGAGTCGAGAGAGTGCCCTGGAACCACTGGGGATGCAGCGCAGTGACTACAGAGAGTGCACTGTCTCCACTGGGGATGCAGTGCAGTGAGTCCAGAGAGTGCACTGGCACCACTGGGGATGCACTGCAGTGAGTCCAGAGAGTGCACTGTCAGCACAGGGGATGCAGTGCAGTGAGTCCAGAGAGTGCACTGGCACCACTGGGGATGCACTGCAGTGACTCCAGAGACTGCACTGGCACCAATGGGGATGCACTGCAGTGAGTCCAGAGAATGCACTGGCACCACTGGGGATGCAGTGCAGTGACTCGAAAGAGTGCACTAGCACCACTGGGGATGCACTGCAGTGAGTCCGGAGAGTGCCCTGGCACCAATGGTGATGCAGTGCAGTGATCCAGAGAGTGCACTGGAACCACTGGGGATGCAGTGCAGTGAGTCCAGAGAGTGCACTGGCACCACTGGGGATGCAGTGCAGTGACTCCGGAGAGTGCACTGGCACCACTGGGGATGCAGTGCAGTGAGTCCAGAGAGTGCACTGGCGCAAAAGGGGATGCAGTGCAGTGAGTCCAGAGAGTGCACAGGCACCACTGGGGATGCACTGCAGTGACTCCAGAGACTGCACTGGCACCAATGGGGATGCACTGCAGTGAGTCCAGAGAATGCACTGGCACCACTGGGGATGCAGTGCAGTGACTCGAAAGAGTGCACTGGCACCACTGGGGATGCACTGCAGTGAGTCCAGAGAGTGCCCTGGCACCAATGGTGATGCAGTGCAGTGATCCAGAGAGTGCACTGGAACCACTGGGGATGCAGTGCAGTGAGTCCAGAGAGTGCACTGGCACCACTGGGGATGCAGTGCAGTGATCCAGAGAGTGCACTGGCTCCACTGGGGATGCAGTGCAGTGACTCAAGAGAGTGCACAGGCACCACTGGGGATGGAGTGCAGTGAGTCCAGAGAGTGCAATGGCACCACAGGTGATGCACTGCAGTGATTCCAGAGAGTGCACTGTCACCACTGGGGATGCAGTGCAGTGAGTCCAGAGAGTACACTGGCACCTCAGGGGCTGCAATGCAGTGAGTCCAGAGAGTGCACTGGCACCACTGGGGATGCAGTGCGGTGAGTCCAGAGAGTGCACTGGCCCCACAGGGGTTGTAGTGCAGTGAGTCCACAGAGGGTACTGGCACCACTGGGGATGCAGCGCAGTGACTCCAGAGAGTGCACTGGCACCACTGGGGATGCAGTGCAGTGAGTCCAGAGAGTGCACTGGCACCACTGGAGTTGCAGTGCAGTGAGTCGAGAGAGTGCCCTGGAACCACTGGGGATGCAGCGCAGTGACTCCAGAGAGTACACTGCCACCACTGGTGATGCAGTGCAGTGAGTCCAGAGAGTGCACTGTCAGCACTGGGGATGCAGTGCAGTGAGTCCAGAGAGTGCACTGGCACCACTGGGGATGCAGTACAGTGAGTCCAGAGAGTGCACTGGCACCACTGGGGATGCAGTGCAGTGACTCCAGAGAGTGCACTAGCAACACTGGTGATGCACTGCAGTGAGTCCACAGAGTGCACTGGCACCACTGGGGATGCACTGCAGTGAGTCCAGAGAGTGCACTGGCACCACTGGGGATGCACCCCGGTGAGTCCAGAGAGTGCACTGGCAGCACTGGGGATGCACCCTGGTGAGTCCAGAGAGTGCACTCGCACCACTGGGGATGCAGTGCAGTGACTCCAGAGAGTGCACTGGCCCCACAGGGGATGTAGTGCAGTGAGTCCACAGAGGGCACTGGCACCACTGGGGATGCAGCGCAGTGAGTCCAGAGAGTGCACTGGCACCACTGGGGATGCAGTGCAGTGAGTCCAGAGAGTGCACTGGCACCACTGGAGTTGCAGTGCAGTGAGTCGAGAGAGTGCCCTGGAACCACTGGGGATGCAGCGCAGTGACTACAGAGAGTGCACTGTCTCCACTGGGGATGCAGTGCAGTGAGTCCAGAGAGTGCACTGGCACCACTGGGGATGCACTGCAGTGAGTCCAGAGAGTGCACTGTCAGCACAGGGGATGCAGTGCAGTGAGTCCAGAGAGTGCACTGGCACCACTGGGGATGCACTGCAGTGACTCCAGAGACTGCACTGGCACCAATGGGGATGCACTGCAGTGAGTCCAGAGAATGCACTGGCACCACTGGGGATGCAGTGCAGTGACTCGAAAGAGTGCACTAGCACCACTGGGGATGCACTGCAGTGAGTCCGGAGAGTGCCCTGGCACCAATGGTGATGCAGTGCAGTGATCCAGAGAGTGCACTGGAACCACTGGGGATGCAGTGCAGTGAGTCCAGAGAGTGCACTGGCACCACTGGGGATGCAGTGCAGTGACTCCGGAGAGTGCACTGGCACCACTGGGGATGCAGTGCAGTGAGTCCAGGGAGTGCACTGGCGCAAAAGGGGATGCAGTGCAGTGAGTCCAGAGAGTGCACAGGCACCACTGCGGATGCACTGCAGTGACTCCAGAGACTGCACTGGCACCAATGGGGATGCACTGCAGTGAGTCCAGAGAATGCACTGGCACCACTGGGGATGCAGTGCAGTGACTCGAAAGAGTGCACTGGCACCACTGGGGATGCACTGCAGTGAGTCCAGAGAGTGCCCTGGCACCACTTGGGATGCAGTGCAGTGATCCAGAGAGTGCACTGGAACCACTGGGGATGCAGTGCAGTGAGTCCAGAGAGTGCACTGGCACCACTGGGGATGCAGTGCAGTGATCCAGAGAGTGCACTGGCTCCACTGGGGATGCAGTGCAGTGACTCAAGAGAGTGCACAGGCACCACTGGGGATGGAGTGCAGTGAGTCCAGAGAGTGCAATGGCACCACAGGTGATGCACTGCAGTGATTCCAGAGAGTGCACTGTCACCACTGGGGATGCAGTGCAGTGAGTCCAGAGAGTACACTGGCACCTCAGGGGCTGCAATGCAGTGAGTCCAGAGAGTGCACTGGCACCACTGGGGATGCAGTGCGGTGAGTCCAGAGAGTGCACTGGCACCACTGGGGATGCACCTCGGTGAGTCCAGAGAGTGCTCTGGGAACACCGGGGATGCAGTGCAGTGAGTGCAGAGAGTGCACTGGCACCACTGGGGATGCAGTGCAGTGAGTGCAGAGAGTGCACTGGCACCACTGGGGATGCACTGCAGTGCGTCCAGAGAGTGCACTGGCACCACTGGGGATGCAGTGCAGTGAGTCCGGAGAGTGCACTGGCACCACTGGGGATGCAGTGCAGTGAGTCCAGAGAGTGCACTGGCACCACTGGGGATGCACTGCAGTGAGTCCAGAGAGTGCACTGTCAGCACTGGGGATGCAGTGCAGTGAGTCCAGAGAGTGCACTGGCACCACTGGGGATGCACTGCAATGAGTCCAGAGAATGCACTGGCACTAATGGGGATGCAGTGCAGTGACTCGAAAGAGTGCACTGGCACCACTGCGGATGCACTGCAGTGAGTCCGGAGAGTGCACTGACACCACTGGGGATCCAATGCAGTGAGTCCAGAGAGTGCACTGACACAAACTGGGGATCCAATGCAGTGAGTCCAGAGAGTGCAATGGAACCACTGGGGATGCAGTGCAGTGAGTGCAGAGAGTGCACTGGCACTTCTGGGGATGCATTGCAGTGAGTGCAGAGAGTGCACTGGCACAACAGGGGATGCACTGCAGTGACTCCAGAAAGTGCACTGGCACCACTGGGGATGCACTGCAGTGAGTCCAGAGAGTGCACTGGCACCGCTGGTGATGCAGTGCAGTGAGTCCAGAGAGTACACTGGCACCACTGGGGATGCACTGCAGTGAGTCCAGAGAGTGTACTGGCACCACAGGGGATGCAGTGCAGTGAGTCCAGAGAGTGCACTGGCACCACTGGGGATGCACCCCGGTGAGTCCAGAGAGTCCACTGGCACCACTGGGGATGCAGTGCAGTGAGTCCAGAGACTGCACTGGCACCACTGGGGTTTTAGTGCAGTGAGTCCAGAGAGTGCACTGGCACCAATGGGGATGCAGTGCTGTGAGTCCAGAGAGTGCCCTGGCACTAACGGGGATGCAGTGAGTCCAGAGAGTGCCCTGGCACCACTGGGGATGCACTGCAGTGAGACCAGAGAGTTCTCTGGCACCACTGGGGATACAGTTTAGTGAGTCCAGAGAGTGCACCGGCTCCAATGGCGATACACTGCAGTGAGTCCAGACAGTGCACTGGCACCACTGGGGATGCAGTGCAGTGAGTCCAGAGAGTGCACTGGCACCACTGGGGATGCAGTGCAGTGAGTCCAGAGAGTGCTCTGGCACCACTGAGCTACACTGCAGTGAGTCCAGTAGTTGCACTGGCACCACTGGGGATGCACTGCTGTGAGTCCAGAGACTACACTGGCACCACTGGGGATGCAGTGCAGTGAGTGCAGAGAGTGCACTGGCACCACTGTTGATGCAGTGCAGTGAGTCCAGAGAGTGCACTGGCACCACTGGGGATGCAGTGCAGTGAGTCCAGAGAGTGCACTGGCACCACTGGGGATGCACTGCAGTGAGCTCAGAGAGTGCACTGGCACCACTGGGGATGCAGTGCAGTGAGTCCAGAGAGTGCAGAGGCACAACTGGGGATGCAGTGCAGTGAGTCCAGAGAGTGCACTGGCACCACTGGGGATGCAGTGCAGTGAGTCCAGAGAGTGCACTATCACCAATGGGATGCAGTGTAGTGAGTCCAGAGAGTGCACTGGCGCCACTGCGGATGCACTGCAGTGAGTCCAGAGAGTGCACTGGCACCACTGGGGATGCAGTGCAGTGAGTCCAGAGAGTGCACTGGCACCACTGGGGATGCAGTGCAGTGACTCCAGAGAGTGCACTAGCAACACTGGGGATGCACTGCAGTGAGTCCACAGAGTGCACTGGCACCACTGCGGATGCACTGCAGTGAGTCCAGAGAGTGCACTGGCACCACTGGGGATGCACCCCGGTGAGTCCAGAGAGTGCACTGGCACCACTGGGGATGCACCCTGGTGAGTCCAGAGAGTGCACTCGCACCACTGGGGATGCACTGCAGTGAGTCCAGAGAGTGCACTGGCCCCACAGGGGATGTAGTGCAGTGAGTCCACAGAGGGCACTGGCACCACTGGGGATGCAGCGCAGTGAGTCCAGAGAGTGCACTGGCACCACTGGGGATGCAGTGCAGTGAGTCCAGAGAGTGCACTGGCACCACTGGAGTTGCAGTGCAGTGAGTCGAGAGAGTGCCCTGGAACCACTGGGGATGCAGCGCAGTGACTACAGAGAGTGCACTGTCTCCACTGGGGATGCAGTGCAGTGAGTCCAGAGAGTGCACTGGCACCACTGGGGATGCAGTGCAGTGAGTCCAGAGAGTGCACTGTCAGCACAGGGGATGCAGTGCAGTGAGTCCAGAGAGTGCACTGGCACCACTGGGGATGCACTGCAGTGACTCCAGAGACTGCACTGGCACCAATGGGGATGCACTGCATTGAGTCCAGAGAATGCACTGGCACCACTGGGGATGCAGTGCAGTGACTCGAAAGAGTGCACTGGCACCACCGCGGATGCACTGAAGTGAGTCCGGAGAGTGCCCTGGCACCAATGGTGATGCAGTGCAGTGATCCAGAGAGTGCACTGGCACCACTGGGGATGCACTGCACTGAGTCCAGAGAGTGCACTGGCACCACTGGAGATGCAGTGCAGTGAGTCCAGAGAGTGCACTGGCACCACTGGGTATGCAGTGCAGTTAGTCCATAGAGTGCACTGGCTCCACTGGGGATGCAATGCAGTGACTCAAGAGACTGCACAGGCACCACTGGGGATGGAGTGCAGTGAGTCCAGAGAGTGCAATGGCACCACAGGGGATGCACTGCAGTGATTCCAGAGAGTGCACTGTCACCACTGGGGATGCAGTGCAGTGAGTCCAGAGAGTACACTGGCACTTCAGGGGCTGCACTGCAGTGAGTCCACAGAGTGCACTGGCACCACTGGGGATGCAGTGCGGTGAGTCCAGAGAGTGCACTGGCACCACTGGGGATGCACCTCGGTGAGTCCAGAGAGTGCTCTGGGAACACCGGGGATGCAGTGCAGTGAGTGCAGAGAGTGCACTGGCACCACTGGGGATGCAGTGCAGTGAGTGCAGAGAGTGCACTGGCACCACTGGGGATGCACTGCAGTGAGTCCAGAGAGTGCACTGGCACAAAAGGGGATGCACTGCAGTGAGTCCGGAGAGTGCACTGGCACCACTGGGGATGCAGTGCAGTGAGTCCAGAGAGTGCACTGGCACCACTGGGGATGCACTGCAGTGAGTCCAGAGAGTGCACTGGCACCACTGGGGATGCAGTGCAGTGAGTACTGAGAGTGCACTGTCAGCACTGGGGATGCAGTGCAGTGAGTCCAGAGAGTGCACTGTCAGCACTGGGGATGCAGTGCAGTGAGTCCAGAGAGTGCACTGGCACCACTGGGGATGCACTGCAATGAATCCAGAGAATGCACTGGCACTAATGGGGATGCAGTGCAGTGACTCGAAAGAGTGCACTGGCACCACTGCGGATGCAGTGCAGTGAGTCCGGAGAGTGCCCTGGCACCAATGGTGATGCAGTGCAGTGAGTCCAGAGAGTGCAGTGGCACCACTGGGGATGCAGTGCAGTGAGTCCAGAGAGTGCACTGGCACCACTGGGGATGCACTGCAGTGAGTCCAGAGAGTGCACTGGCACCACTGGGGATGCACTGCAGTGAGTCCAGAGAGTGCTCTGGGAACACTGGGGATGCAGTGCAGTGAGTGCAGAGAGTGCACTGGCACCACTGGGGATGCAGTGCAGTGAGTCCAGAGAGTGCACTGGCACCACTGGGGATGCAGTGCAGTGAGTCCAGAGAGTGCACTGGCACCACTGGGGATGCACTGCAGTGAGTGCAGAGAGTGCACTGGCACCACTGGCGATGCAGTGCAGTGAGTGCAGAGAGTGCACTGGCACCTTGGGGATGCAGTGCAGTGAGTCCAGAGAGTGCACTGGCACCACTGGGGATGCAGTGCAGTGAGTCCAGAGAGTGCACTGGCACCAGTGGGGGTGCACTGCAGTGAGTCCAGAGAGTGCACTGGCACCACTGGGGTTGCAGTGCAGTGAGTCCAGAGAGTGCACTGGCACCACTGGGGATGCAGTTCAGTGAGTGCAGAGAGTGCCCTGGCACCACTGGGGATGCAGTGCAGTGAGTCCAGAGAGTGCACTGGCACCACTGGGGATGCATCCCGGTGAGCCCAGAGATTGCACTGGCACCACTGGGGATGCACTGCAGTGAGTCCAGAGAGTGCACTGGCACCACTGGGGATGCACTGCAGTGAGGGCAGAGAGTGCACTGGCACCAGTGGGGATGCACTGCAGTGAGTCCAGAGAGTGCCCTGGCACCACTGGGGATGCAGTGCAGTGAGTCCAGAGAGTGCACTGGCACCCCTGGGGATGCAGTTCAGTGAGTCCAGAGAGTGCACTGGCACCACTGTGGATGCAGTGCAGTGAGTCCAGAGAGTGCACTGGCACCACTGGGGATGCACTGCAGTTATTCCGGAGAGTGCACTGGCACCACTGGGGATGCAGTGCAGTGAGTCCAGAGAGTGCACTGGCAGCACTTGGGATGCACTGCAGTGAGTCCAGAGAGTGCACTGGCACCACTGGGGATGCACTGCAGTGAGTCCAGAGAGTGCACTGGCACCACTGGGTATGCAGTGCAGTTAGTCCATAGAGTGCACTGGCTCCACTGGGGATGCAGTGCAGTGAGTCCAGAGAGTGCACTGGCACCACTGGGGATGCACTGCAGTGAGTCCAGAGAGTGCACTGGCACCACTGGGGATGCACTGCAGTGAGTCCAGAGAGTGCACTGGCAGCACTGGGGATGCACTGCAGTGAGTCCAGAGAGTGCACTGGCACCACTGGGGATGCAGTGCAGTGAGTCCAGAGAGTGCACTGGCACCACTGGGGATGCAGTGCAGTGAGTCCAGAGAGTGCACTGGCACCACTGGGGATGCACTGCAGTGAGTCCAGAGAGTGCACTGGCACCACTGGGGATGCACTGCAGTGAGTCCAGAGAGTGCTCTGGGAACACTGGGGATGCAGTGCAGTGAGTGCAGAGAGTGCACTGGCACCACTGGGGATGCACTGCAGTGAGTCCAGAGAGTGCACTGGCACCACTGGGGATGCAGTGCAGTGACTCGAAAGAGTGCACTGGCACCACTGCGGATGCACTGCAGTGAGTCCGGAGAGTGCACTGGCACCAATGGTGATGCAGTGCAGTGAGTCCAGAGAGTGCAGTGGCACCACTGGGGATGCAGTGCAGTGAGTCCAGAGAGTGCCCTGGAACCACAGGGGATGCAATGCAGTGAGTCCAGAGAGTGCACCGGCACCACTGGGGATGAAGTGCAGTGAGTCCAGAGAGTGCACTGGCACCACTGGGGATGCAGTGCCGTGAGTCCAGAGAGTGCACTGGCACCACTGGGGATGCAGTGCAGTGAGTCCAGAGAGTGCACTGGCACCACTGGGGATGCAGTGCAGTGAGTCCAGAGAGTGCACTGGCACCACTGGGGATGAAGTGCAGTGACTCCAGAGAGTGCAGAGGCACCACTGTTGATGCAGTGCTGCGACTCCAGAGAGTGCACTGGCACCACTGGGGATGCAGTGCAGTGAGTCCAGAGAGTGCACTGGCACCACTGGGGATGCACTGCAGTGAGTGCAGAGAGTGCACTGGCACCACTGGCGATGCAGTGCAGTGAGTGCAGAGAGTGCACTGGCACCTTGGGGATGCAGTGCAGTGAGTCCAGAGAGTGCACTGGCACCACTGGGGATGCAGTGCAGTGAGTCCAGAGAGTGCACTGGCACCAGTGGGGGTGCACTGCAGTGAGTCCAGAGAGTGCACTGGCAGCACTGGGGTTGCAGTGCAGTGAGTCCAGAGAGTGCACTGGCACCACTGGGGATGCAGTTCAGTGAGTGCAGAGAGTGCCCTGGCACCACTGGGGATGCAGTGCAGTGAGTCCAGAGAGTGCACTGGCACCACTGGGGATGCATCCCGGTGAGCCCAGAGATTGCACTGGCACCACTGGGGATGCACTGCAGTGAGTCCAGAGAGTGCACTGGCACCACTGGGGATGCACTGCAGTGAGGGCAGAGAGTGCACTGGCACCAGTGGGGATGCACTGCAGTGAGTCCAGAGAGTGCCCTGGCACCACTTGGGATGCAGTGCAGTGAGTCCAGAGAGTGCACTGGCACCACTGGGGATGCAGTTCAGTGAGTCCAGAGAGTGCCCTGGCACCACTGGGGATGCAGTGCAGTGAGTCCAGAGAGTGCACTGGCACCACTGGGGATGCATCCCGGTGAGCCCAGAGATTGCACTGGCACCACTGGGGATGCAGTTCAGTGAGTCCAGAGAGTGCACTGGCACCACTGTGGATGCAGTGCAGTGAGTCCAGAGAGTGCACTGGCACCACTGGGGATGCACTGCAGTTATTCCGGAGAGTGCACTGGCACCACTGCGGATGCAGTGCAGTGAGTCCAGAGAGTGCACTGGCAGCACTTGGGATGCACTGCAGTGAGTCCAGAGAGTGCACTGGCACCACTGGGGATGCACTGCAGTGAGTCCAGAGAGTGCACTGGCACCACTGGGTATGCAGTGCAGTTAGTCCATAGAGTGCACTGGCTCCACTGGGGATGCAGTGCAGTGAGTCCAGAGAGTGCACTGGCACCACTGGGGATGCACTGCAGTGAGTCCAGAGAGTGCACTGGCACCACTGGGGATGCACTGCAGTGAGTCCAGAGAGTGCACTGGCAGCACTGGGGATGCACTGCAGTGAGTCCAGAGAGTGCACTGGCACCACTGGGGATGCACTGCAGTGAGTCCAGAGAGTGCACTGGCACCACTGGGGATGCACTGCAGTGACTCGAAAGAGTGCACTGGCACCACTGCGGATGCAATGCAGTGAGTCCGGAGAGTGCCCTGGCACCAATGGTGATGCAGTGCAGTGAGTGCAGAGAGTGCAGTGGCACCACTGGGGATGCAGTGCAGTGAGTCCAGAGAGTGCACTGGCACCACTGGGGATGCAATGCAGTGAGTCCAGAGAGTGCACTGGCACCACTGGGGATGCAGTGCAGTGACTCCAGAGAGTGCACTGGCACCACTGGGGATGCAGTGCAGTGAGTCCAGAGAGTGCACTGGCACCACTGGGGATGCAGTGCAGTGAGTCCAGAGAGTGCACTGGCACCACTGGGGATGCAGTGCAGTGAGTCCAGAGAGTGCACTGGCACC
This sequence comes from Anser brachyrhynchus, assembly GCF_964034855.1. Classification (NCBI taxonomy): domain Eukaryota; kingdom Metazoa; phylum Chordata; class Aves; order Anseriformes; family Anatidae; genus Anser; species Anser brachyrhynchus. Next base: position 53,159 of record NW_027663858.1, on the reverse strand, counting down.
ACTGGGGATGCACTGCAGTGAGTCCAGAGAGTGCACTGGCACCACTGGGGATGCACTGCAGTGAGTCCAGAGAGTGCTCTGGGAACACTGGGGATGCAGTGCAGTGAGTGCAGAGAGTGCACTGCCACCACTGGGGATGCACTGCAGTGAGTCCAGAGAGTGCACTGGCACCACTGGGGATGCAGTGCAGTGACTCGAAAGAGTGCACTGGCACCACTGCGGATGCACTGCAGTGAGTCCGGAGAGTGCCCTGGCACCAATGGTGATGCAGTGCAGTGAGTCCAGAGAGTGCAGTGGCACCACTGGGGATGCAGTGCAGTGAGTCCAGAGAGTGCCCTGGAACCACAGGGGATGCAATGCAGTGAGTCCAGAGAGTGCACCGGCACCACTGGGGATGAAGTGCAGTGAGTCCAGAGAGTGCACTGGCACCACTGGGGATGCAGTGCCGTGAGTCCAGAGAGTGCACTGGCAGCACTGGGGTTGCAGTGCAGTGAGTCCAGAGAGTGCACTGGCACCACTGGGGATGCAGTTCAGTGAGTGCAGAGAGTGCCCTGGCACCACTGGGGATGCAGTGCAGTGAGTCCAGAGAGTGCACTGGCACCACTGGGGATGCATCCCGGTGAGCCCAGAGATTGCACTGGCACCACTGGGGATGCACTGCAGTGAGTCCAGAGAGTGCACTGGCACCACTGGGGATGCACTGCAGTGAGGGCAGAGAGTGCACTGGCACCAGTGGGGATGCACTGCAGTGAGTCCAGAGAGTGCCCTGGCACCACTTGGGATGCAGTGCAGTGAGTCCAGAGAGTGCACTGGCACCACTGGGGATGCAGTTCAGTGAGTCCAGAGAGTGCCCTGGCACCACTGGGGATGCAGTGCAGTGAGTCCAGAGAGTGCACTGGCACCACTGGGGATGCATCCCGGTGAGCCCAGAGATTGCACTGGCACCACTGGGGATGCAGTTCAGTGAGTCCAGAGAGTGCACTGGCACCACTGTGGATGCAGTGCAGTGAGTCCAGAGAGTGCACTGGCACCACTGGGGATGCACTGCAGTTATTCCGGAGAGTGCACTGGCACCACTGCGGATGCAGTGCAGTGAGTCCAGAGAGTGCACTGGCAGCACTTGGGATGCACTGCAGTGAGTCCAGAGAGTGCACTGGCACCACTGGGGATGCACTGCAGTGAGTCCAGAGAGTGCACTGGCACCACTGGGTATGCAGTGCAGTTAGTCCATAGAGTGCACTGGCTCCACTGGGGATGCAGTGCAGTGAGTCCAGAGAGTGCACTGGCACCACTGGGGATGCACTGCAGTGAGTCCAGAGAGTGCACTGGCACCACTGGGGATGCACTGCAGTGAGTCCAGAGAGTGCACTGGCAGCACTGGTGATGCACTGCAGTGAGTCCAGAGAGTGCACTGGCACCACTGGGGATGCACTGCAGTGAGTCCAGAGAGTGCACTGGCACCACTGGGGATGCACTGCAGTGACTCGAAAGAGTGCACTGGCACCACTGCGGATGCAATGCAGTGAGTCCGGAGAGTGCCCTGGCACCAATGGTGATGCAGTGCAGTGAGTGCAGAGAGTGCAGTGGCACCACTGGGGATGCAGTGCAGTGAGTCCAGAGAGTGCACTGGCACCACTGGGGATGCAATGCAGTGAGTCCAGAGAGTGCACTGGCACCACTGGGGATGCAGTGCAGTGACTCCAGAGAGTGCACTGGCACCACTGGGGATGCAGTGCAGTGAGTCCAGAGAGTGCACTGGCACCACTGGGGATGCAGTGCAGTGAGTCCAGAGAGTGCACTGGCACCACTGGGGATGGACTGCAGTGACTCCAGAGAGTGCACTGGCACCACTGGGGATGCACTGCAGTGAGTCCAGAGAGTGCACTGGCACCACTGGGGATGCACTGCAGTGAGTCCAGAGAGTGCTCTGGGAACACTGGGGATGCAGTGCAGTGAGTGCAGAGAGTGCACTGGCACCACTGGGGATGCACTGCAGTGAGTCCAGAGAGTGCACTGGCACCACTGGGGATGCAGTGCAGTGACTCGAAAGAGTGCACTGGCACCACTGCGGATGCACTGCAGTGAGTCCGGAGAGTGCCCTGGCACCAATGGTGATGCAGTGCAGTGAGTCCAGAGAGTGCAGTGGCACCACTGGGGATGCAGTGCAGTGAGTCCAGAGAGTGCCCTGGAACCACAGGGGATGCAATGCAGTGAGTCCAGAGAGTGCACCGGCACCACTGGGGATGAAGTGCAGTGAGTCCAGAGAGTGCACTGGCACCACTGGGGATGCAGTGCCGTGAGTCCAGAGAGTGCACTGGCACCACTGGGGATGCAGTGCAGTGAGTCCAGAGAGTGCACTGGCACCACTGGGGATGCAGTGCAGTGAGTCCAGAGAGTGCACTGGCACCACTGGGGATGAAGTGCAGTGACTCCAGAGAGTGCAGAGGCACCACTGTTGATGCAGTGCTGCGACTCCAGAGAGTGCACTGGCACCACTGGGGATGCACTGCAGTGCGTCCAGAGAGTGCACTGGCACCACTGGGGATGCACTGCAGTGAGTGCAGAGAGTGCACTGGCACCACTGGCGATGCAGTGCAGTGAGTGCAGAGAGTGCACTGGCACCTTGGGGATGCAGTGCAGTGAGTCCAGAGAGTGCACTGGCACCACTGGGGATGCAGTGCAGTGAGTCCAGAGAGTGCACTGGCACCAGTGGGGGTGCACTGCAGTGAGTCCAGAGAGTGCACTGGCACCACTGGGGTTGCAGTGCAGTGAGTCCAGAGAGTGCACTGGCACCACTGGGGATGCAGTTCAGTGAGTGCAGAGAGTGCCCTGGCACCACTGGTGATGCAGTGCAGTGAGTCCAGAGAGTGCACTGGCACCACTGGGGATGCATCCCGGTGAGCCCAGAGATTGCACTGGCACCACTGGGGATGCACTGCAGTGAGTCCAGAGAGTGCACTGGCACCACTGGGGATGCACTGCAGTGAGGGCAGAGAGTGCACTGGCACCAGTGGGGATGCACTGCAGTGAGTCCAGAGAGTGCCCTGGCACCACTTGGGATGCAGTGCAGTGAGTCCAGAGAGTGCACTGGCACCACTGGGGATGCAGTTCAGTGAGTCCAGAGAGTGCACTGGCACCACTGTGGATGCAGTGCAGTGAGTCCAGAGAGTGCACTGGCACCACTGGGGATGCACTGCAGTTATTCCGGAGAGTGCACTGGCACCACTGGGGATGCAGTGCAGTGAGTCCAGAGAGTGCACTGGCAGCACTTGGGATGCACTGCAGTGAGTCCAGAGAGTGCACTGGCACCACTGGGGATGCACTGCAGTGAGTCCAGAGAGTGCACTGGCACCACTGGGGATGCACTGCAGTGAGTCCAGAGAGTGCACTGGCACCACTGGGTATGCAGTGCAGTTAGTCCATAGAGTGCACTGGCTCCACTGGGGATGCAGTGCAGTGAGTCCAGAGAGTGCACTGGCACCACTGGGGATGCACTGCAGTGAGTCCAGAGAGTGCACTGGCACCACTGGGGATGCAGTGCAGTGAGTCCAGAGAGTGCACTGGCACCACTGGGGATGCACTGCAGTGAGTCCAGAGAGTGCACTGGCACCACTGGGGATGCACTGCAGTGAGTCCAGAGAGTGCACTGGCACCACTGGGGATGCACTGCAGTGACTCGAAAGAGTGCACTGGCACCACTGCGGATGCACTGCAGTGAGTCCGGAGAGTGCCCTGGCACCAATGGTGATGCAGTGCAGTGAGTCCAGAGAGTGCAGTGGCACCACTGGGGATGCAGTGCAGTGAGTCCAGAGAGTGCACTGGCACCACTGGGGATGCAATGCAGTGAGTCCAGAGAGTGCACTGGCACCACTGGGGATGCAGTGCAGTGACTCCAGAGAGTGCACTGGCACCACTGGGGATGCAGTGCAGTGAGTCCAGAGAGTGCACTGGCACCACTGGGGATGCAGTGCAGTGAGTCCAGAGAGTGCACTGGCACCACTGGGGATGCACTGCAGTGAGTCCAGAGAGTGCACTGGCACCACTGGGGTTGCAGTGCAGTGACTCCAGAGAGTGCAGAGGCACCACTGTTGATGCAGTGCTGTGACTCCAGAGAGTGCACTGGCACCACTGGGGATGCAGTGCAGTGAGTCCAGAGAGTGCACTGGCACCACTGGGGATGCAGTGCACTGAGTCCAGAGAGTGCACTGGCACCACTGGTGATGCAGTGCAGTGAGTCCAGAGAGTGCACTGGCACCACTGGCGATGCAGTGCAGTGAGTCCAGAGAGTGCACTGGCAGCACTGGGAATGCACTGCAGTGAGTCCAGAGAGTGCTCTGGCACCACTGGGGATGCAGTTCAGTGAGTCCAGAGAGTGCACTGGCACCACTGGGGATACACTGCAGTGACTCCAGAGAGTGCACTGGCACCACTGGGGATGCACTGCAGTGAGTCCAGAGATTGCACTGGCACCACTGGGGATGCAGTGCAGTGAGTCCAGAGACTGCACTGCCACCAACTGGAGCTGCACTGCAGTGAGTCCTGAGATTGCACTGGCACCACTGGGGATGCACTACAGTGAGTCCAGAGACTACACTGACACCACTGGGGATGCAGTGCAGTGAGTCCAGAGAGTGCACTGGCACCACTGTTCATGCAGTGCAGTGAGTCCAAAGAGTGCACTGGCACCACTGGGTATGCAGTGCATGAGTGCAGAGAGTCCACTGGCACCACTGGGGATGCAGTGCATTGAGTCCAGAGAGTGGACTGGCACCAGTGGGGATGCAGTGCAGTGAGTCCAGAGGGTGCACTGGCACCACTGGGGATGCAGTGCAGTGAGTCCAGAGAGTGCACTGGCTCCACTGGGGATGAACTGTAGTGAGTCCAGAGACTGCACAGGCACCACTGGGGATGCAGTGCAGTGACTCCAGAGAGTGCACTGTCACCACTGGGGATGCAGTGCAGTGAGTGCAGAGAGTGCACTGGCACCACTGGGGATGCAATGCAGTGAGTCCAGAGAGTGCACTGGCACCACTGGGGATGCACTGCAGCGAGTCCAGAGAGTGCACGGGCACCACTGGGGATGCACTGCAGTGAGTCCAGAGAGTGCACTGACACCACTGGGGATGCAGTGCAGTGATTCCGGAGAGTGCACTGGCACCACTGGGGATGCAGTGCAGTGAGTCCAGAGGGTGCGCTGGCACCACTGGGTATGCACTGCAGTGAGTCCAGAGAGTGCACTGGCAGCACTGGGGATGCACTGCAGTGAGTCCAGAGAGTGCACTGGCACCACTGGGGATGCACTGCAGTGACTCGAAGGAGTGCACTGGCACCACTGCGGATGCACTGCAGTGAGTCCAGAGAGTGCCCTGGCACCACTGGGGATGCAGTACAGTGAGTCCAGAGAGTGCAGTGGCACCACTGGGGATGCAGTGCAGTGAGTCCAGAGAGTGCACTGGCACCACTGGGGATGCAATGCAGTGAGTGCAGAGAGTGCAGTGGCACCACTGGGGATGCAGTGCAGTGACTCCAGAGAGTGCACTGGCACCACTGGGGATGCACTGCAGTGATTCCAGAGAGTGCACTGGCACCACTGGGGATGCAGTGCAGTGAGTCCAGAGAGTGCACTGGCACTACTGGGGATGCACTGCAGTGAGTCCAGAGAGTGCACTGGCACCACTGGGGATGCACTACAGTGAGTCCAGAGAGTGCACTGGCACCACTGGGGATGCAGTGCAGTGACTCCAGAGAGTGCAGAGGCACCACTGGGGATGCAGTGCTGTGACTCCAGAGAGTGCACTGGCACCACTGGGGATGCAGTGCAGTGAGTCCAGAGAGTGCACTGGCACCACTGGGGATGCAGTGCAGTGAGTCCAGAGAGTGCACTGGCAGCACTGGGGATGCACTGCAGTGAGTCCAGAGAGTGCTCTGGCACCACTGGGGATGCAGTTCAGTGAGTCCAGAGAGTGCACTGGCACCACTGGGGATACACTGCAGTGACTCCAGAGAGTGTACTGGCACCACTGGGGATGCACTGCAGTGAGTCCAGAGAGTGCACTGGCACCAGTGGGGATGCAGTGCAGTGAGTCCAGAGACTGCACTGGCACCAACTGGAGCTGCACTGCAGTGAGTCCTGAGATTGCACTGGCACCACTGGGGATGCACTACAGTGAGTCCAGAGACTACACTGGCACCACTGGGGATGCAGTGCAGTGAGTCCAGAGAGTGCACTGGCACCACTGTTCATGCAGTGCAGTGAGTCCAAAGAGTGCACTGGCACCACTGGGTATGCAGTGCATGAGTGCAGAGAGTGCACTGGCACCAGTGGGGATGGAGTGCAGTGAGTCCAGAGAGTGCACTGGCTCCACTGGGGATGAATTGTAGTGAGTCCAGAGACTGCACAGGCACCACTGGGGATGCAGTGCAGTGAGTCCAGAGAGTGCAGTGGCACCACTGGGGATGCAGTGCAGTGAGTGCAGAGAGTGCAGTGGCACCACTGGGGATGCAATGCAGTGACTCCAGAGAGTGCACTGGCACCACTGGGGATGCACTGCAGTGAGTCCAGAGAGTGCACGGGCACCACTGGGGATGCAGTGCAGTTGAGTCCAGAGAGTGCACTGGCACCTTGGGGATGCAGTGCAGTGAGTGCAGAGAGTGCACTGGCACCACTGGGGATGCAGTGCGGTGAGTCCAGAGAGTGCACTGCCACCACTGGGGATGCACTGCAGTGAGTCCAGAGAGTGCACTGGCACCACAGGGGTTGCAGTGCAGTGAGTCCAGAGAGTGCACTGGCACCACTTGGGATGCACTGCAGTGAGTCCAGAGAGTGCACTGGCACCACTGGGAATGCAGTGCAGTGACTCAGAGAGTGCACTGGCACCACTGGGGATGCACTGCAGTGAGTCCAGATAGTGCACTGGCACCACTGGGGATGCAGTGCAGTGAGTGCAGAGAGTGCACTGGCACCACTGGGGATGCAGTGCAGTGAGTCCAGAGAGTGCACTGGCACCACTGGGGATGCAGCGCAGTGAGTCCACAGAGTGCACTAGCACTACTGGGGATGCAGTGCAGTGAGTCCAGAGAGTGCACTGGCACCACTGCGGATGCACTGCAGTGAGTCCAGAGAGTGTACTGGCACCACTGGGGATGCAGTTCAGTGAGTGCAGAGAGTGCCCTGGCACCACTGGGGATGCAGTGCAGTGAGTCCAGAGAGTGCACTGGCACCACTGGGGATGCATCCCGGTGAGCCCAGAGATTGCACTGGCACCACTGGGGATGCAGTGCAGTGAGTCCAGAGAGTGCACTGGCACCACTGGGGATGCACTGCAGTGAGGGCAGAGAGTGCACTGGCACCAGTGGGGATGCACTGCAGTGAGTCCAGAGAGTGCCCTGGCACCACTGGGGATGCAGTGCAGTGAGTCCAGAGAGTGCACTGGCACCACTGGGGATGCAGTTCAGTGACTCCAGAGAGTGCACTGGCACCACTGGGGATGCACTGCAGTGATTCCAGAGAGTGCACTGGCACCACTGGGGATGCAGTGCAGTGAGTCCAGAGAGTGCACTGGCACTACTGAAGATGCACTGCAGTGAGTCCAGAGAGTGCACTGGCACCACATGGGGATGCACTACAGTGAGTCCAGAGAGAGCACTGGCACCACTGGGGATGCAGTGCAGTGACTCCAGAGAGTGCAGAGGCACCACTGGGGATGCAGTGCTGTGACTCCAGAGAGTGCACTGGAACCACTGGGGATGCAGTGCAGTGAGTCCAGAGAGTGCACTGGCACCACAGGCGATGCAGTGCAGTGAGTCCAGAGAGTGCACTGGCAGCACTGGGGATGCACTGCAGTGAGTCCAGAGAGTGCTCTGGCACCACTGGGGATGCAGTTCAGTGAGTCCAGAGAGTGCACTGGCACCACTGGGGATACACTGCAGTGACTCCAGAGAGTGTACTGGCACCACTGGGGATGCACTGCAGTGAGTCCAGAGAGTGCACTGGCACCAGTGGGGATGCAGTGCAGTGAGTCCAGAGACTGCACTGGCACCAACTGGAGCTGCACTGCAGTGAGTCCTGAGATTGCACTGGCACCACTGGGGATGCACTACAGTGAGTCCTGAGACTACACTGGCACCACTGGGGATGCAGTGCAGTGAGTCCAGAGAGTGCACTGGCACCACTGTTCATGCAGTGCAGTGAGTCCGGAGAGTGCCCTGGCACCACTGGGGATGCAGTGCAGTGAGTCCAGAGGGTGCACTGGCACCACTGGGGATGCAGTGCAGTGAGTCCAGAGAGTGCACTGGCTCCACTGGGGATGAACTGTAGTGAGTCCAGAGACTGCACAGGCACCACTGGGGATGCAGTGCAGTGACTCCAGAGAGTGCACTGTCACCACTGGGGATGCAGTGCAGTGAGTGCAGAGAGTGCACTGGCACCACTGGGGATGCAATGCAGTGAGTCCAGAGAGTGCACTGGCAGCACTGGGGATGCACTGCAGTGAGTCCAGAGAGTGCACTGGCACCACTGGGGATGCACTGCAGTGACTCGAAGGAGTGCACTGGCACCACTGCGGATGCACTGCAGTGAGTCCGGAGAGTGCCCTGGCACCACTGGGGATGCAGTACAGTGAGTCCAGAGAGTGCAGTGGCACCACTGGGGATGCAGTGCAGTGAGTCCAGAGAGTGCACTGGCACCACTGGGGATGCAATGCAGTGAGTGCAGAGAGTGCAGTGGCACCACTGGGGATGCAGTGCAGTGACTCCAGAGAGTGCACTGGCACCACTGGGGATGCACTGCAGTGATTCCAGAGAGTGCACTGGCACCACTGGGGATGCAGTGCAGTGAGTCCAGAGAGTGCACTGGCACTACTGGGGATGCACTGCAGTGAGTCCAGAGAGTGCACTGGCACCACTGGGGATGCACTGCAGTGAGTCCAGAGAGTGCACTGGCACCACTGGGGATGCAGTGCAGTGAGTCCAGAGAGTGCACTGGCACCACTGGGGATGCAGTGCTGTGACTCCAGAGAGTGCACTGGCACCACTGGGGATGCACTGCAGTGAGTCCAGAGAGTGCACTGGCACCACTGGGGATGCAGTGCAGTGAGTCCAGAGAGTGCACTGGCAGCACTGGGGATGCACTGCAGTGAGTCCAGAGAGTGCTCTGGCACCACTGGGGATGCAGTTCAGTGAGTCCAGAGAGTGCACTGGCACCACTGGGGATACACTGCAGTGACTCCAGAGAGTGTACTGGCACCACTGGGGATGCACTGCAGTGAGTCCAGAGACTGCACTGGCACCAGTGGGGATGCAGTGCAGTGAGTCCAGAGACTGCACTGGCACCAACTGGAGCTGCACTGCAGTGAGTCCTGAGATTGCACTGGCACCACTGGGGATGCACTACAGTGAGTCCAGAGACTACACTGACACCACTGGGGATGCAGTGCAGTGAGTCCAGAGAGTGCACTGGCACCACTGTTCATGCAGTGCAGTGAGTCCAAAGAGTGCACTGGCACCACTGGGTATGCAGTGCATGAGTGCAGAGAGTGCACTGGCACCACTGGGGATGCAGTGCAGTGAGTCCAGAGAGTGGACTGGCACCAGTGGGGATGGAGTGCAGTGAGTCCAGAGAGTGCACTGGCACCAGTGGGGATGGAGTGCAGTGAGTCCAGAGAGTGCACTGGCTCCTCTGGGGATGAATTGCAGTGAGTCCAGAGACTGCACAGGCACCACTGGGGATGCAGTGCAGTGAGTCCAGAGAGTGCAGTGGCACCACTGGGGATGCAGTGCAGTGAGTGCAGAGAGTGCACTGGCACCACTGGGGATGCAATGCAGTGACTCCAGAGAGTGCACTGGCACCACTGGGGATGCACTGCAGTGAGTCCAGAGAGTGCACGGGCACCACTGGGGATGCAGTGCAGTTGAGTCCAGAGAGTGCACTGGCACCACTGGGGATGCAGTGCAGTGAGTGCAGAGAGTGCACTGGCACCACTGGGGATGCAGTGCGGTGAGTCCAGAGAGTGCACTGCCACCGCTGGGGATGCACTGCAGTGAGTCCAGAGAGTGCACTGGCACCACAGGGGTTGCAGTGCAGTGAGTCCAGAGAGTGCACTGGCACCACTTGGGATGCACTGCAGTGAGTCCAGAGAGTGCACTGGCACCACTGGGAATGCAGTGCAGTGACTCAGAGAGTGCACTGGCACCACTGGGGATGCACTGCAGTGAGTCCAGATAGTGCACTGGCACCACTGGGGATGCAGTGCAGTGAGTGCAGAGAGTGCACTGGCACCACTGGGGATGCAGTGCAGTGAGTCCAGAGAGTGCACTGGCATCACTGGGGATGCAGCGCAGTGAGTCCACAGAGTGCACTAGCACTACTGGGGATGCAGTGCAGTGAGTCCAGAGAGTGCACTGGCACCACTGCGGATGCACTGCAGTGAGTCCAGAGAGTGCACTGGCACCACTGGGGATGCAGTTCAGTGAGTGCAGAGAGTGCCCTGGCACCACTGGGGATGCAGTGCAGTGAGTCCAGAGAGTGCACTGGCACCACTGGGGATGCATCCCGGTGAGCCCAGAGATTGCACTGGCACCACTGGGGATGCAGTGCAGTGAGTCCAGAGAGTGCACTGGCACCACTGGTGATGCACTGCAGTGAGGGCAGAGAGTGCACTGGCACCAGTGGGGATGCACTGCAGTGAGTCCAGAGAGTGCCCTGGCACCACTGGGGATGCAGTGCAGTGAGTCCAGAGAGTGCACTGGCACCACTGGGGATGCAGTTCAGTGACTCCAGAGAGTGCACTGGCACCACTGGGGATGCACTGCAGTGATTCCAGAGAGTGCACTGGCACCACTGGGGATGCAGTGCAGTGAGTCCAGAGAGTGCACTGGCACTACTGGGGATGCACTGCAGTGAGTCCAGAGAGTGCACTGGCACCACTGGGGATGCACTACAGTGAGTCCAGAGAGAGCACTGGCACCACTGGGGATGCAGTGCAGTGACTCCAGAGAGTGCAGAGGCACCACTGGGGATGCAGTGCTGTGACTCCAGAGAGTGCACTGGCACCAATGGGGATGCAGTGCAGTGAGTCCAGAGAGTGCACTGGCAGCACTGGGGATGCACTGCAGTGAGTCCAGAGAGTGCTCTGGCACCACTGGGGATGCAGTTCAGTGAGTCCAGAGAGTGCACTGGCACCACTGGGGATACACTGCAGTGACTCCAGAGAGTGTACTGGCACCACTGGGGATGCACTGCAGTGAGTCCAGAGAGTGCACTGGCACCACTGGGGATGCAGTGCAGTGAGTCCAGAGACTGCACTGGCACCAACTGGAGCTGCACTGCAGTGAGTCCTGAGATTGCACTGGCACCACTGGGGATGCACTACAGTGAGTCCAGAGACTACACTGGCACCACTGGGGATGCAGTGCAGTGAGTCCAGAGAGTGCACTGGCACCAATGTTCATGCAGTGCAGTGAGTCCAAAGAGTGCACTGGCACCACTGGGGATCCAGTGCATGAGTGCAGAGAGTGCACTGGCACCACTGGGGATGCAGTGCAGTGAGTCCAGAGAGTGCACTGGCACCACAGGTGATGCAGTGCAGTGAGTACAGAGAGTGCACTGGCACCACAGGGGATGCACTTCAGTGATTCCAGAGAGTGCCCTGGCACCACAGGGGATGCAGTGCAGTGAGTCCAGAGAGTGCACTGGCACCACTGGGGATGCAGTGCATTGACTCCAGAGAGTGCACTGGCACTTCTGGGGATGCACTGCAGTGACTCCAGAGAGTGCACTGGCACCACTGGGGATGCACTGCAGTGAGTCCAAAGAGTGCACTGGCACCACTGGGGATGCAGTGCAGTGAGTCCAGAGAGTGCACTGGCACCACTGGCGATGCAGTGCAGTGACTCCAGAGAGTGCACTGGCACTTCTGGGGATGCAGTGCAGTGAGTCCAGAGAGTGCACTGGCACCACTGTGGATGCACTGCAGTGGGTCCAGAGAGTGCACTGGCACCACTGGGGATGCAGTGCAGTGAGTCCAGAGAGTGCACTGGCACCACTGGGGATGCAGTGCAGTGAGTCCAGAGAGTGCACTGGCACCTCTGGCGATGCAGTGCAGTGAGTCCAGTGAGTGCACTGGCACCACTGGGGATGCAGTAGAGTCCAGTGAGTGCACTGGCACCACTGGGGATGCACTGCAGTGAGTCCAGTGAGTGCACTGGCACCACTGGGGATGCACTGCAGTGAGTCCAGAGAGTGCACTGGCACAAATGGGGATGCAGTGCAGTGAGTCCAGAGAGTGCACTGGCACCTCTGGCGATGCAGTGCAGTCAGTCCAGAGAGTGCACTGGCACCACTGGTGATGCAGTAGAGTCCAGTGAGTGCACTGGCACCACTGGGGATGCACTGCAGTGAGTCCAGTGAGTGCACTGGCACCACTGGGGATGCAGTGCAGTGAGTCCAGAGAGTGCACTGGCACCACTGGGGATGCAGTGCAGTGAGTCCAGAGAGTGCACTGGCACCACTGGGGATGCAGTGCAGTGAGTCCAGAGAGTGCACTGGCACCACTGGGGATGCAGTGCAGTGAGTCCAGAGAGTGCACTGGCACCAATGGGGATGCAGTACAGTCAGTCCAGAGAGTGCACTGGCACCACTGGTGATGCAGTAGAGTCCAGTGAGTGCACTGGCACCACTGGGGATGCACTGCAGTGAGTCCAGTGAGTGCACTGGCACAACTGGGGATGCAGTGCAGTGAGTCCAGAGAGTGCAATGGCACCACTGGGGATGCACGTCAGTGAGTCCAGAGAGTGCACTCTCTGGACTTGCCGGGGTGCATCCCCAGTGGTGCCAGTGCACTCTCTGGACTCACGGGGTTGCATCCCCAGTGGTGCCAGTGCACTCTCTGGACTCACTGCACTGCATCCCCAGTGGTGCCAGTGCACTCTCTGGACTCACCCGAGTGCATCCCCAGTGGTACCAGTGCTCTCTCTGGTCTCACCCGAGTGCATCCCCAGTGGTGCCAGTGCATTCTCTGGACTCACTGCACTGCATCCCCAGTGGTGCCAGTGCACTCTCTGGACTCACTGCGCTGCATCCTATTGGTGCCAGTGCACTCTCAGGACTCACTGCATTGCATCCCCAGTGGTGCCAGTGCACTGTCTGAACTCACTGCACTGCATCCCCAAGCGTACCAGTGCCCTCTCTGGACTCGCTGCACTCCATTCCCAGTGGTGCCACTGCAATCTGTGGTCTCACTGCACTGCATCCCCAGTGGTGCCAGTGCACTCTCTGGACTCATTGCACTGCATCCCCAGTGGTGCCAGTGCACTCTCTGGACTCACTGCAGTGCATCTCCAGTGGTGCCAGTGCACTCTCTGGACTCACCGGGGTGCATAACCAGTGGTGCCAGTGCACTCTCTGGACTCACTGCAGTGCATCCCCAGTGGTGCCAGTGCACTCTCTGGACTCACTGCACTGCATCCCCAGTGGTGCCAGTGCACTCTCTGGACTCACTGTACTGCATCCCCAGTGGTGCCTGTGAAGTCTCTGGACTCACTAAACTGCATCCCCAGTGGTGCCAGTGCAATCTCAGGACTCACAGCAGTGCAGCTCCAGTTGGTGCCAGTGCACTCTCTGGACTCACTGCACTGCATCCCCAGTGCTGACAGTGCACTCTCTGGACTCACTGCACTGCATCCCCAGTGGTGCCAGTGTACTCTCTGGACTCAGTGCACTGCATCCCCAGTGGTGCCACTGCACTCTCTGGACTCACTGCAGTGCATCCCCAGTGGTGCCAGTGCACTCTCTGGACTCACTGCACTGCATCCCCAGTGGTACCAGTGCACTCTCTGGACTCACTGCAGTGCATCCCCAGTGGTGCCAGGGCACTCTCTGGACTCACTGCACTGCATCCCCTGTGGTGCCAAGGCACTCTCTGGACTCACTGCTCTGCGTTGCCATTGGTGCCAGTGCACTCTCTGGACTCATTGCACTGCATCCCCAGTGGTGCCAATGCACTCTCTGGACTCACGGCACTGCATCCCCAGTGGTGCCAGTGCACTCTCTGGACTCACTGCACTGCATCCCCAGTGGTGCCAGTGCACTCTCAGGAGTCACTGCGCTGCATCCCCAGTGGTTCCAGTGCACTCTCTGGACTCACTGCACTGCATCACCAGTGGTGCCAGTGCACTCTCTGGACTCACTGCACTGCATCCCCAGTGGTACCAGTGCACTCTCTGGACTCACTGCAGTGCATCCCCAGTGGTGCCAGGGCACTCTCTGGACTCACTGCACTGCATCCCCTGTGGTGCCAAGGCACTCTCTGGACTCACTGCTCTGCGTTGCCATTGGTGCCAGTGCACTCTCTGGACTCATTGCACTGCATCCCCAGTGGTGCCAATGCACTCTCTGGACTCACGGCACTGCATCCCCAGTGGTGCCAGTGCACTCTCTGGACTCACTGCACTGCATCCCCAGTGGTGCCAGTGCACTCTCAGGAGTCACTGCGCTGCATCCCCAGTGGTTCCAGTGCACTCTCTGGACTCACTGCACTGCATCACCAGTGGTGCCAGTGCACTCTCTGGACTCACTGCACTGCATCCCAGGTGGTGCCAGTGCACTCTCTGGACTCACTGCAGTGCATCGCCAGTGGTGCCAGTGCGCTCTCTGGACTCACTGCAGTGCATCGCCAGTGGTGCCAGTGCCCTCTCTGGACTCACTGCACTGCATCCCCAGTGGTGCCAGTGCAGACTCTGTGTTAGTGTTGGGGAGAATCGAATGGATGTTTTACTAATGTCTCTTACGTAATGGGACCTACAGTATAATTAAGCATTGCCAAATGTTCTTACATTATCAATTAATCTATGTATACTGGATACTTAGGGAGTACATTGAACAATCAAAAGAGTCATTGAAGGGGAACCTTGGGAGGGAACAGGTACAACCTGACCTTGGATAAGGGCCTGGAAATGATGAAATGAGTTGAAGCAGAACCAAGAAGCGGAGGGAGCATGCGTCGAGTAAGAAAGGTGAAAAGTTTAGCGGAGAGGAAGACTCCTTACTTCATCTGGACGACCACCTAGACGACCACCAGAGTGCGCCATGCATGTGCAAAGGGAAGGGGAGCTAATTAGAATGAAAAGCGAGGCTGCTGTTGCAACCTGCAATGAATATGTATACCTGACGCAATATTGTATGTATAAATAACGGCTGGGACGTAACGGGACTTGAAGCCAGATTTGGGCACCTGCCCCGGCTTCCAGCGCTGAATAAAGCACACTCATATTATCACTTGGTGATTATGTGGTTGCTAGGCTAACATCTGGAGTCACTGCAGTGCATCCCCAGTGGTGCCATTGCACTCTCTGGAGTCACTGCAGTGCATCCCCAGTGGTGCCAATGCACTCTCTGGACTCACTGCACTGCATCCCCAGTGGTGCCAGTGCCCTCTGTGGACTCAAAAAACTAAAAAAAAAAAAAAAAAAACAAAAAACTGCACTGCGTCCCCAGTGGTGCCAGTGCACTCTCTGGACTCACTGCACTGCAACACCAATGGTGACAGTGCACTCTCTGGACTTGCCGGGGTGCATCCCCAGTGGTGCCAGTGCACTCTCTGGACTCACTGCAGTGCATCCCCAGTGGTGCCAGTGCACTCTCTGGACTCACTGCACTGCATCCCCAGTGGTGCCAGTGCCCTCTGTGGACTCACTGCACTGCATCCCCAGTGGTGCCAGTGCACTCTCTGGACACACCGACCTGCATCCCCAGTGGTGCCAGTGCACTCTCTGAGCTCACTGCACTGCATCCCCAGTGGTGCCAGTGCACTCTCTGGACTCACTGCACTGCATCCCCAGTGGTGCCAGTGCACTCTCTTTACTCACTGCAGTGCATCCCCAGTGGTGCCAGTGCACTCTCTGGACTCACGGCAGTGCACCCCCTGTGGTGCCAGTGCACTCTCTGGACTCACGGCAGTGCATCCCCAGTGGTGCCAGTGCACTCTCTGGACTCACTGCACTGCATCCCCAGTGGTGCCAGTGCACTCTCTGGACTCACTGCACTGCATCCCCAGTGGTGCCAGTGCAGTCTCTGTGTTAGTGTTGGGGAGAATCGAATGGATTCTGGACACTGGCACCACTGGGGATGCACTGCAGTGAGTCCAGAGAGTGCACTGGCACCACTGGGGATGCACTGCAGTGAGTCCAGAGAGTGCACTGGCAGCACTGGGGATGCACTGCAGTGAGTCCAGAGAGTGCACTGACACCACTGGGGATGCAGTGCAGTGATTCCGGAGAGTGCACTGGCACCACTGGGGATGCAATGCAGTGAGTCCAGAGAGTGCACTGGCACCACTGGGGATGCAGTGCAGTGACTCCAGAGAGTGCACTGGCACCACTGGGGATGCAGTGCAGTGAGTCCAGAGAGTGCACTGGCACCACTGGGGATGCACTGCAGTGAGTGCAGAGAGTGCACTGGCACCACTGGCGATGCAGTGCAGTGAGTGCAGAGAGTGCACTGGCACCTTGGGGATGCAGTGCAGTGAGTCCAGAGAGTGCACTGGCACCACTGGGGATGCAGTGCAGTGAGTCCAGAGAGTGCACTGGCACCAGTAGGGGTGCACTGCAGTGAGTCCAGAGAGTGCACTGGCACCACTGGGGTTGCAGTGCAGTGAGTCCAGAGAGTGCACTGGCACCACTGGGGATGCAGTTCAGTGAGTGCAGAGAGTGCCCTGGCACCACTGGGGATGCAGTGCAGTGAGTCCAGAGAGTGCACTGGCACCACTGGGGATGCATCCCGGTGAGCCCAGAGATTGCACTGGCACCACTGGGGATGCACTGCAGTGAGTCCAGAGAGTGCACTGGCACCACTGGGGATGCACTGCAGTGAGGGCAGAGAGTGCACTGGCACCAGTGGGGATGCACTGCAGTGAGTCCAGAGAGTGCCCTGGCACCACTTGGGATGCAGTGCAGTGAGTCCAGAGAGTGCACTGGCACCACTGGGGATGCAGTTCAGTGAGTCCAGAGAGTGCACTGGCACCACTGTGGATGCAGTGCAGTGAGTCCAGAGAGTGCACTGGCACCACTGGGGATGCACTGCAGTTATTCCGGAGAGTGCACTGGCACCACTGGGGATGCAGTGCAGTGAGTCCAGAGAGTGCACTGGCAGCACTTGGGATGCACTGCAGTGAGTCCAGAGAGTGCACTGGCACCACTGGGGATGCACTGCAGTGAGTCCAGAGAGTGCACTGGCACCACTGGGGATGCACTGCAGTGAGTCCAGAGAGTGCACTGGCACCACTGGGTATGCAGTGCAGTTAGTCCATAGAGTGCACTGGCTCCACTGGGGATGCAGTGCAGTGAGTCCAGAGAGTGCACTGGCACCACTGGGGATGCACTGCAGTGAGTCCAGAGAGTGCACTGGCACCACTGGGGATGCACTGCAGTGAGTCCAGAGAGTGCACTGGCAGCACTGGGGATGCACTGCAGTGAGTCCAGAGAGTGCACTGGCACCACTGGGGATGCACTGCAGTGAGTCCAGAGAGTGCACTGGCACCACTGGGGATGCACTGCAGTGACTCGAAAGAGTGCACTGGCACCACTGCGGATGCACTGCAGTGAGTCCGGAGAGTGCCCTGGCACCAATGGTGATGCAGTGCAGTGAGTCCAGAGAGTGCAGTGGCACCACTGGGGATGCAGTGCAGTGAGTCCAGAGAGTGCACTGGCACCACTGGGGATGCAATGCAGTGAGTCCAGAGAGTGCACTGGCACCACTGGGGATGCAGTGCAGTGACTCCAGAGAGTGCACTGGCACCACTGGGGATGCAGTGCAGTGAGTCCAGAGAGTGCACTGGCACCACTGGGGATGCAGTGCAGTGAGTCCAGAGAGTGCACTGGCACCACTGGGGATGCACTGCAGTGAGTCCAGAGAGTGCACTGGCACCACTGGGGTTGCAGTGCAGTGACTCCAGAGAGTACAGAGGCACCACTGTTGATGCAGTGCTGTGACTCCAGAGAGTGCACTGGCACCACTGGGGATGCAGTGCAGTGAGTCCAGAGAGTGCACTGGCACCACTGGGGATGCAGTGCACTGAGTCCAGAGAGTGCACTGGCACCACTGGTGATGCAGTGCAGTGAGTCCAGAGAGTGCACTGGCACCACTGGCGATGCAGTGCAGTGAGTCCAGAGAGTGCACTGGCAGCACTGGGAATGCACTGCAGTGAGTCCAGAGAGTGCTCTGGCACCACTGGGGATGCAGTTCAGTGAGTCCAGAGAGTGCACTGGCACCACTGGGGATACACTGCAGTGACTCCAGAGAGTGCACTGGCACCACTGGGGATGCACTGCAGTGAGTCCAGAGATTGC
Organism: Anser brachyrhynchus; assembly: GCF_964034855.1. Lineage (NCBI taxonomy): Eukaryota > Metazoa > Chordata > Aves > Anseriformes > Anatidae > Anser > Anser brachyrhynchus. Next base: position 34,820 of record NW_027663858.1, on the reverse strand, counting down.
ACTGGCACCACTGGGGATGCAGTGCAGTGAGTCCAGAGACTGCACTGCCACCAACTGGAGCTGCACTGCAGTGAGTCCTGAGATTGCTCTGGCACCACTGGGGATGCACTACAGTGAGTCCAGAGACTACACTGACACCACTGGGGATGCAGTGCAGTGAGTCCAGAGAGTGCACTGGCACCACTGTTCATGCAGTGCAGTGAGTCCAAAGAGTGCACTGGCACCACTGGGTATGCAGTGCATGAGTGCAGAGAGTCCACTGGCACCACTGGGGATGCAGTGCATTGAGTCCAGAGAGTGGACTGGCACCAGTGGGGATGCAGTGCAGTGAGTCCAGAGGGTGCACTGGCACCACTGGGGATGCAGTGCAGTGAGTCCAGAGAGTGCACTGGCTCCACTGGGGATGAACTGTAGTGAGTCCAGAGACTGCACAGGCACCACTGGGGATGCAGTGCAGTGACTCCAGAGAGTGCACTGTCACCACTGGGGATGCAGTGCAGTGAGTGCAGAGAGTGCACTGGCACCACTGGGGATGCAATGCAGTGAGTCCAGAGAGTGCACTGGCACCACTGGGGATGCACTGCAGTGAGTCCAGAGAGTGCACGGGCACCACTGGGGATGCACTGCAGTGAGTCCAGAGAGTGCACTGACACCACTGGGGATGCAGTGCAGTGATTCCGGAGAGTGCACTGGCACCACTGGGGATGCAGTGCAGTGAGTCCAGAGGGTGCGCTGGCACCACTGGGTATGCACTGCAGTGAGTCCAGAGAGTGCACTGGCAGCACTGGGGATGCACTGCAGTGAGTCCAGAGAGTGAACTGGCACCACTGGGGATGCACTGCAGTGACTCGAAGGAGTGCACTGGCACCACTGCGGATGCACTGCAGTGAGTCCGGAGAGTGCCCTGGCACCACTGGGGATGCAGTACAGTGAGTCCAGAGAGTGCAGTGGCACCACTGGGGATGCAGTGCAGTGAGTCCAGAGAGTGCACTGGCACCACTGGGGATGCAATGCAGTGAGTGCAGAGAGTGCAGTGGCACCACTGGGGATGCAGTGCAGTGACTCCAGAGAGTGCACTGGCACCACTGGGGATGCACTGCAGTGATTCCAGAGAGTGCACTGGCACCACTGGGGATGCAGTGCAGTGAGTCCAGAGAGTGCACTGGCACTACTGGGGATGCACTGCAGTGAGTCCAGAGAGTGCACTGGCACCACTGGGGATGCACTACAGTGAGTCCAGAGAGTGCACTGGCACCACTGGGGATGCAGTGCAGTGACTCCAGAGAGTGCAGAGGCACCACTGGGGATGCAGTGCTGTGACTCCAGAGAGTGCACTGGCACCACTGGGGATGCAGTGCAGTGAGTCCAGAGAGTGCACTGTCAGCACTGGGGATGCAGTGCAGTGAGTCCAGAGAGTGCACTGGCAGCACTGGGGATGCACTGCAGTGAGTCCAGAGAGTGCTCTGGCACCACTGGGGATGCAGTTCAGTGAGTCCAGAGAGTGCACTGGCACCACTGGGGATACACTGCAGTGACTCCAGAGAGTGTACTGGCACCACTGGGGATGCACTGCAGTGAGTCCAGAGAGTGCACTGGCACCAGTGGGGATGCAGTGCAGTGAGTCCAGAGACTGCACTGGCACCAACTGGAGCTGCACTGCAGTGAGTCCTGAGATTGCACTGGCACCACTGGGGATGCACTACAGTGAGTCCAGAGACTACAATGGCACCACTGGGGATGCAGTGCAGTGAGTCCAGAGAGTGCACTGGCACCACTGTTCATGCAGTGCAGTGAGTCCAAAGAGTGCACTGGCACCACTGGGTATGCAGTGCATGAGTGCAGAGAGTGCACTGGCACCAGTGGGGATGGAGTGCAGTGAGTCCAGAGAGTGCACTGGCTCCACTGGGGATGAATTGTAGTGAGTCCAGAGACTGCACAGGCACCACTGGGGATGCAGTGCAGTGAGTCCAGAGAGTGCAGTGGCACCACTGGGGATGCAGTGCAGTGAGTGCAGAGAGTGCAGTGGCACCACTGGGGATGCAATGCAGTGACTCCAGAGAGTGCACTGGCACCACTGGGGATGCACTGCAGTGAGTCCAGAGAGTGCACGGGCACCACTGGGGATGCAGTGCAGTTGAGTCCAGAGAGTGCACTGGCACCTTGGGGATGCAGTGCAGTGAGTGCAGAGAGTGCACTGGCACCACTGGGGATGCAGTGCGGTGAGTCCAGAGAGTGCACTGCCACCACTGGGGATGCACTGCAGTGAGTCCAGAGAGTGCACTGGCACCACAGGAGTTGCAGTGCAGTGAGTCCAGAGAGTGCACTGGCACCACTTGGGATGCACTGCAGTGAGTCCAGAGAGTGCACTGGCACCACTGGGAATGCAGTGCAGTGACTCAGAGAGTGCACTGGCACCACTGGGGATGCACTGCAGTGAGTCCAGATAGTGCACTGGCACCACTGGGGATGCAGTGCAGTGAGTGCAGAGAGTGCACTGGCACCACTGGGGATGCAGTGCAGTGAGTCCAGAGAGTGCACTGGCACCACTGGGGATGCAGCGCAGTGAGTCCACAGAGTGCACTAGCACTACTGGGGATGCAGTGCAGTGAGTCCAGAGAGTGCACTGGCACCACTGCGGATGCACTGCAGTGAGTCCAGAGAGTGCACTGGCACCACTGGGGATGCAGTTCAGTGAGTGCAGAGAGTGCCCTGGCACCACTGGGGATGCAGTGCAGTGAGTCCAGAGAGTGCACTGGCACCACTGGGGATGCATCCCGGTGAGCCCAGAGATTGCACTGGCACCACTGGGGATGCAGTGCAGTGAGTCCAGAGAGTGCACTGGCACCACTGGGGATGCACTGCAGTGAGGGCAGAGAGTGCACTGGCACCAGTGGGGATGCACTGCAGTGAGTCCAGAGAGTGCCCTGGCACCACTGGGGATGCAGTGCAGTGAGTCCAGAGAGTGCACTGGCACCACTGGGGATGCAGTTCAGTGACTCCAGAGAGTGCACTGGCACCACTGGGGATGCACTGCAGTGATTCCAGAGAGTGCACTGGCACCACTGGGGATGCAGTGCAGTGAGTCCAGAGAGTGCACTGGCACTACTGGGGATGCACTGCAGTGAGTCCAGAGAGTGCACTGGCACCACATGGGGATGCACTACAGTGAGTCCAGAGAGAGCACTGGCACCACTGGGGATGCAGTGCAGTGACTCCAGAGAGTGCAGAGGCACCACTGGGGATGCAGTGCTGTGACTCCAGAGAGTGCACTGGAACCACTGGGGATGCAGTGCAGTGAGTCCAGAGAGTGCACTGGCACCACAGGCGATGCAGTGCAGTGAGTCCAGAGAGTGCACTGGCAGCACTGGGGATGCACTGCAGTGAGTCCAGAGAGTGCTCTGGCACCACTGGGGATGCAGTTCAGTGAGTCCAGAGAGTGCACTGGCACCACTGGGGATACACTGCAGTGACTCCAGAGAGTGTACTGGCACCACTGGGGATGCACTGCAGTGAGTCCAGAGAGTGCACTGGCACCAGTGGGGATGCAGTGCAGTGAGTCCAGAGACTGCACTGGCACCAACTGGAGCTGCACTGCAGTGAGTCCTGAGATTGCACTGGCACCACTGGGGATGCACTACAGTGAGTCCTGAGACTACACTGGCACCACTGGGGATGCAGTGCAGTGAGTCCAGAGAGTGCACTGGCACCACTGTTCATGCAGTGCAGTGAGTCCAAAGAGTGCACTGGCACCACTGGGGATGCAGTGCAGTGAGTCCAGAGGGTGCACTGGCACCACTGGGGATGCAGTGCAGTGAGTCCAGAGAGTGCACTGGCTCCACTGGGGATGAACTGTAGTGAGTCCAGAGACTGCACAGGCACCACTGGGGATGCAGTGCAGTGACTCCAGAGAGTGCACTGTCACCACTGGGGATGCAGTGCAGTGAGTGCAGAGAGTGCACTGGCACCACTGGGGATGCAATGCAGTGAGTCCAGAGAGTGCACTGGCACCACTGGGGATGCACTGCAGTGAGTCCAGAGAGTGCACGGGCACCACTGGGGATGCACTGCAGTGAGTCCAGAGAGTGCACTGACACCATTGGGGATGCAGTGCAGTGATTCCGGAGAGTGCACTGGCACCACTGGGGATGCAGTGCAGTGAGTCCAGAGGGTGCGCTGGCACCACTGGGTATGCACTGCAGTGAGTCCAGAGAGTGCACTGGCAGCACTGGGGATGCACTGCAGTGAGTCCAGAGAGTGCACTGGCACCACTGGGGATGCACTGCAGTGACTCGAAGGAGTGCACTGGCACCACTGCGGATGCACTGCAGTGAGTCCGGAGAGTGCCCTGGCACCACTGGGGATGCAGTACAGTGAGTCCAGAGAGTGCAGTGGCACCACTGGGGATGCAGTGCAGTGAGTCCAGAGAGTGCACTGGCACCACTGGGGATGCAATGCAGTGAGTGCAGAGAGTGCAGTGGCACCACTGGGGATGCAGTGCAGTGACTCCAGAGAGTGCACTGGCACCACTGGGGATGCACTGCAGTGATTCCAGAGAGTGCACTGGCACCACTGGGGATGCAGTGCAGTGAGTCCAGAGAGTGCACTGGCACTACTGGGGATGCACTGCAGTGAGTCCAGAGAGTGCACTGGCACCACTGGGGATGCACTACAGTGAGTCCAGAGAGTGCACTGGCACCACTGGGGATGCAGTGCAGTGACTCCAGAGAGTGCAGAGGCACCACTGGGGATGCAGTGCTGTGACTCCAGAGAGTGCACTGGCACCACTGGGGATGCACTGCAGTGAGTCCAGAGAGTGCACTGGCACCACTGGGGATGCAGTGCAGTGAGTCCAGAGAGTGCACTGGCAGCACTGGGGATGCACTGCAGTGAGTCCAGAGAGTGCTCTGGCACCACTGGGGATGCAGTTCAGTGAGTCCAGAGAGTGCACTGGCACCACTGGGGATACACTGCAGTGACTCCAGAGAGTGTACTGGCACCACTGGGGATGCACTGCCGTGAGTCCAGAGAGTGCACTGGCACCAGTGGGGATGCAGTGCAGTGAGTCCAGAGACTGCACTGGCACCAACTGGAGCTGCACTGCAGTGAGTCCTGAGATTGCACTGGCACCACTGGGGATGCACTACAGTGAGTCCAGAGACTACACTGACACCACTGGGGATGCAGTGCAGTGAGTCCAGAGAGTGCACTGGCACCACTGTTCATGCAGTGCAGTGAGTCCAAAGAGTGCACTGGCACCACTGGGTATGCAGTGCATGAGTGCAGAGAGTGCACTGGCACCACTGGGGATGCAGTGCAGTGAGTCCAGAGAGTGGACTGGCACCAGTGGGGATGGAGTGCAGTGAGTCCAGAGAGTGCACTGGCACCAGTGGGGATGGAGTGCAGTGAGTCCAGAGAGTGCACTGGCTCCTCTGGGGATGAATTGTAGTGAGTCCAGAGACTGCACAGGCACCACTGGGGATGCAGTGCAGTGAGTCCAGAGAGTGTAGTGGCACCACTGGGGATGCAGTGCAGTGAGTGCAGAGAGTGCACTGGCACCACTGGGGATGCAATGCAGTGACTCCAGAGAGTGCACTGGCACCACTGGGGATGCACTGCAGTGAGTCCAGAGAGTGCACGGGCACCACTGGGGATGCAGTGCAGTTGAGTCCAGAGAGTGCACTGGCACCACTGGGGATGCAGTGCAGTGAGTGCAGAGAGTGCACTGGCACCACTGGGGATGCAGTGCGGTGAGTCCAGAGAGTGCACTGCCACCACTGGGGATGCACTGCAGTGAGTCCAGAGAGTGCACTGGCACCACAGGGGTTGCAGTGCAGTGAGTCCAGAGAGTGCACTGGCACCACTTGGGATGCACTGCAGTGAGTCCAGAGAGTGCACTGGCACCACTGGGAATGCAGTGCAGTGACTCAGAGAGTGCACTGGCACCACTGGGGATGCACTGCAGTGAGTCCAGATAGTGCACTGGCACCACTGGGGATGCAGTGCAGTGAGTGCAGAGAGTGCACTGGCACCACTGGGGATGCAGTGCAGTGAGTCCAGAGAGTGCACTGGCACCACTGGGGATGCAGCGCAGTGAGTCCACAGAGTGCACTAGCACTACTGGGGATGCAGTGCAGTGAGTCCAGAGAGTGCACTGGCACCACTGCGGATGCACTGCAGTGAGTCCAGAGAGTGCACTGGCACCACTGGGGATGCAGTTCAGTGAGTGCAGAGAGTGCCCTGGCACCACTGGGGATGCAGTGCAGTGAGTCCAGAGAGTGCACTGGCACCACTGGGGATGCATCCCGGTGAGCCCAGAGATTGCACTGGCACCACTGGGGATGCAGTGCAGTGAGTCCAGAGAGTGCACTGGCACCACTGGTGATGCACTGCAGTGAGGGCAGAGAGTGCACTGGCACCAGTGGGGATGCACTGCAGTGAGTCCAGAGAGTGCCCTGGCACCACTGGGGATGCAGTGCAGTGAGTCCAGAGAGTGCACTGGCACCACTGGGGATGCAGTTCAGTGACTCCAGAGAGTGCACTGGCACCACTGGGGATGCACTGCAGTGATTCCAGAGAGTGCACTGGCACCACTGGGGATGCAGTGCAGTGAGTCCAGAGAGTGCACTGGCACTACTGGGGATGCACTGCAGTGAGTCCAGAGAGTGCACTGGCACCACTGGGGATGCACTACAGTGAGTCCAGAGAGAGCACTGGCACCACTGGGGATGCAGTGCAGTGACTCCAGAGAGTGCAGAGGCACCACTGGGGATGCAGTGCTGTGACTCCAGAGAGTGCACTGGCACCAATGGGGATGCAGTGCAGTGAGTCCAGAGAGTGCACTGGCACCACAGGCGATGCAGTGCAGTGAGTCCAGAGAGTGCACTGGCAGCACTGGGGATGCACTGCAGTGAGTCCAGAGAGTGCTCTGGCACCACTGGGGATGCAGTTCAGTGAGTCCAGAGAGTGCACTGGCACCACTGGGGATACACTGCAGTGACTCCAGAGAGTGTACTGGCACCACTGGGGATGCACTGCAGTGAGTCCAGAGAGTGCACTGGCACCACTGGGGATGCAGTGCAGTGAGTCCAGAGACTGCACTGGCACCAACTGGAGCTGCACTGCAGTGAGTCCTGAGATTGCACTGGCACCACTGGGGATGCACTACAGTGAGTCCAGAGACTACACTGGCACCACTGGGGATGCAGTGCAGTGAGTCCAGAGAGTGCACTGGCACCAATGTTCATGCAGTGCAGTGAGTCCAAAGAGTGCACTGGCACCACTGGGGATCCAGTGCATGAGTGCAGAGAGTGCACTGGCACCACTGGGGATGCAGTGCAGTGAGTCCAGAGAGTGCACTGGCACCACAGGTGATGCAGTGCAGTGAGTCCAGAGAGTGCACTGGCACCACAGGGGATGCACTTCAGTGATTCCAGAGAGTGCCCTGGCACCACAGGGGATGCAGTGCAGTGAGTCCAGAGAGTGCACTGGCACCACTGGGGATGCAGTGCATTGACTCCAGAGAGTGCACTGGCACTTCTGGGGATGCACTGCAGTGACTCCAGAGAGTGCACTGGCACCACTGGGGATGCACTGCAGTGAGTCCAAAGAGTGCACTGGCACCACTGGGGATGCAGTGCAGTGAGTCCAGAGAGTGCACTGGCACCACTGGCGATGCAGTGCAGTGACTCCAGAGAGTGCACTGGCACTTCTGGGGATGCAGTGCAGTGAGTCCAGAGAGTGCACTGGCACCACTGGGGATGCACTGCAGTGGGTCCAGAGAGTGCACTGGCACCACTGGGGATGCAGTGCAGTGAGTCCAGAGAGTGCACTGGCACCACTGGGGATGCAGTGCAGTGAGTCCAGAGAGTGCACTGGCACCACTGGGGATGCAGTGCAGTGAGTCCAGTGAGTGCACTGGCACCACTGGGGATGCAGTAGAGTCCAGTGAGTGCACTGGCACCACTGGGGATGCACTGCAGTGAGTCCAGTGAGTGCACTGGCACCACTGGGGATGCACTGCAGTGAGTCCAGAGAGTGCACTGGCACAAATGGGGATGCAGTGCAGTGAGTCCAGAGAGTGCACTGGCACCTCTGGCGATGCAGTGCAGTCAGTCCAGAGAGTGCACTGGCACCACTGGTGATGCAGTAGAGTCCAGTGAGTGCACTGGCACCACTGGGGATGCACTGCAGTGAGTCCAGTGAGTGCACTGGCACCACTGGGGATGCAGTGCAGTGAGTCCAGAGAGTGCACTGGCACCACTGGGGATGCAGTGCAGTGAGTCCAGAGAGTGCACTGGCACCACTGGGGATGCAGTGCAGTGAGTCCAGAGAGTGCACTGGCACCACTGGGGATGCAGTGCAGTGAGTCCAGAGAGTGCACTGGCACCAATGGGGATGCAGTACAGTCAGTCCAGAGAGTGCACTGGCACCACTGGTGATGCAGTAGAGTCCAGTGAGTGCACTGGCACCACTGGGGATGCACTGCAGTGAGTCCAGTGAGTGCACTGGCACAACTGGGGATGCAGTGCAGTGAGTCCAGAGAGTGCAATGGCACCACTGGGGATGCACGTCAGTGAGTCCAGAGAGTGCACTCTCTGGACTTGCCGGGGTGCATCCCCAGTGGTGCCAGTGCACTCTCTGGACTCACGGGGTTGCATCCCCAGTGGTGCCAGTGCACTCTCTGGACTCACTGCACTGCATCCCCAGTGGTGCCAGTGCACTCTCTGGACTCACCCGAGTGCATCCCCAGTGGTACCAGTGCTCTCTCTGGTCTCACCCGAGTGCATCCCCAGTGGTGCCAGTGCATTCTCTGGACTCACTGCACTGCATCCCCAGTGGTGCCAGTGCACTCTCTGGACTCACTGCGCTGCATCCTATTGGTGCCAGTGCACTCTCAGGACTCACTGCATTGCATCCCCAGTGGTGCCAGTGCACTGTCTGGACTCACTGCACTGCATCCCCAAGCGTACCAGTGCCCTCTCTGGACTCGCTGCACTCCATTCCCAGTGGTGCCACTGCAATCTGTGGTCTCACTGCACTGCATCCCCAGTGGTGCCAGTGCACTCTCTGGACTCATTGCACTGCATCCCCAGTGGTGCCAGTGCACTCTCTGGACTCACTGCAGTGCATCTCCAGTGGTGCCAGTGCACTCTCTGGACTCACCGGGGTGCATAACCAGTGGTGCCAGTGCACTCTCTGGACTCACTGCAGTGCATCCCCAGTGGTGCCAGTGCACTCTCTGGACTCACTGCACTGCATCCCCAGTGGTGCCAGTGCACTCTCTGGACTCACTGTACTGCATCCCCAGTGGTGCCTGTGAAGTCTCTGGACTCACTAAACTGCATCCCCAGTGGTGCCAGTGCAATCTCAGGACTCACAGCAGTGCAGCTCCAGTTGGTGCCAGTGCACTCTCTGGACTCACTGCACTGCATCCCCAGTGCTGACAGTGCACTCTCTGGACTCACTGCACTGCATCCCCAGTGGTGCCAGTGTACTCTCTGGACTCAGTGCACTGCATCCCCAGTGGTGCCACTGCACTCTCTGGACTCACTGCAGTGCATCCCCAGTGGTGCCAGTGCACTCTCTGGACTCACTGCACTGCATCCCCAGTGGTACCAGTGCACTCTCTGGACTCACTGCAGTGCATCCCCAGTGGTGCCAGGGCACTCTCTGGACTCACTGCACTGCATCCCCTGTGGTGCCAAGGCACTCTCTGGACTCACTGCTCTGCGTTGCCATTGGTGCCAGTGCACTCTCTGGACTCATTGCACTGCATCCCCAGTGGTGCCAATGCACTCTCTGGACTCACGGCACTGCATCCCCAGTGGTGCCAGTGCACTCTCTGGACTCACTGCACTGCATCCCCAGTGGTGCCAGTGCACTCTCAGGAGTCACTGCGCTGCATCCCCAGTGGTTCCAGTGCACTCTCTGGACTCACTGCACTGCATCACCAGTGGTGCCAGTGCACTCTCTGGACTCACTGCACTGCATCCCAGGTGGTGCCAGTGCACTCTCTGGACTCACTGCAGTGCATCGCCAGTGGTGCCAGTGCGCTCTCTGGACTCACTGCAGTGCATCGCCAGTGGTGCCAGTGCCCTCTCTGGACTCACTGCACTGCATCCCCAGTGGTGCCAGTGCAGACTCTGTGTTAGTGTTGGGGAGAATCGAATGGATGTTTTACTAATGTCTCTTACGTAATGGGACCTACAGTATAATTAAGCATTGCCAAATGTTCTTACATTATCAATTAATCTATGTATACTGGATACTTAGGGAGTACATTGAACAATCAAAAGAGTCATTGAAGGGGAACCTTGGGAGGGAACAGGTACAACCTGACCTTGGATAAGGGCCTGGAAATGATGAAATGAGTTGAAGCAGAACCAAGAAGCGGAGGGAGCATGCGTCGAGTAAGAAAGGTGAAAAGTTTAGCGGAGAGGAAGACTCCTTACTTCATCTGGACGACCACCTAGACGACCACCAGAGTGCGCCATGCATGTGCAAAGGGAAGGGGAGCTAATTAGAATGAAAAGCGAGGCTGCTGTTGCAACCTGCAATGAATATGTATACCTGACGCAATATTGTATGTATAAATAACGGCTGGGACGTAACGGGACTTGAAGCCAGATTTGGGCACCTGCCCCGGCTTCCAGCGCTGAATAAAGCACACTCATATTATCACTTGGTGATTATGTGGTTGCTAGGCTAACATCTGGAGTCACTGCAGTGCATCCCCAGTGGTGCCATTGCACTCTCTGGAGTCACTGCAGTGCATCCCCAGTGGTGCCAATGCACTCTCTGGACTCACTGCACTGCATCCCCAGTGGTGCCAGTGCCCTCTGTGGACTCACTGCACTGCGTCCCCAGTGGTGCCAGTGCACTCTCTGGACTCACTGCACTGCAACACCAATGGTGACAGTGCACTCTCTGGACTTGCCGGGGTGCATCCCCAGTGGTGCCAGTGCACTCTCTGGACTCACTGCAGTGCATCCCCAGTGGTGCCAGTGCACTCTCTGGACTCACTGCACTGCATCCCCAGTGGTGCCAGTGCCCTCTGTGGACTCACTGCACTGCATCCCCAGTGGTGCCAGTGCACTCTCTGGACACACCGACCTGCATCCCCAGTGGTGCCAGTGCACTCTCTGAGCTCACTGCACTGCATCCCCAGTGGTGCCAGTGCACTCTCTGGACTCACTGCACTGCATCCCCAGTGGTGCCAGTGCACTCTCTTTACTCACTGCAGTGCATCCCCAGTGGTGCCAGTGCACTCTCTGGACTCACGGCAGTGCACCCCCTGTGGTGCCAGTGCACTCTCTGGACTCACGGCAGTGCATCCCCAGTGGTGCCAGTGCACTCTCTGGACTCACTGCACTGCATCCCCAGTGGTGCCAGTGCACTCTCTGGACTCACTGCACTGCATCCCCAGTGGTGCCAGTGCAGTCTCTGTGTTAGTGTTGGGGAGAATCGAATGGATTCTGGACACTGGCACCACTGGGGATGCACTGCAGTGAGTCCAGAGAGTGCACTGGCACCACTGGGGATGCACTGCAGTGAGTCCAGAGAGTGCACTGGCAGCACTGGGGATGCACTGCAGTGAGTCCAGAGAGTGCACTGACACCACTGGGGATGCAGTGCAGTGATTCCGGAGAGTGCACTGGCACCACTGGGGATGCAATGCAGTGAGTCCAGAGAGTGCACTGGCACCACTGGGGATGCAGTGCAGTGACTCCAGAGAGTGCACTGGCACCACTGGGGATGCAGTGCAGTGAGTCCAGAGAGTGCACTGGCACCAATGGGGATGCAGTGCAGTGAGTCCAGACAGTGCACTGGCACCACTGGGGATGAAGTGCAGTGACTCCAGAGAGTGCAGAGGCACCACTGTTGATGCAGTGCTGCGACTCCAGAGAGTGCACTGGCACCACTGGGGATGCAGTGCAGTGAGTCCAGAGAGTGCACTGGCACCACTGGGGATGCACTGCAGTGAGTGCAGAGAGTGCACTGGCACCACTGGCGATGCAGTGCAGTGAGTGCAGAGAGTGCACTGGCACCTTGGGGATGCAGTGCAGTGAGTCCAGAGAGTGCACTGGCACCACTGGGGATGCAGTGCAGTGAGTCCAGAGAGTGCACTGGCACCAGTGGGGGTGCACTGCAGTGAGTCCAGAGAGTGCACTGGCACCACTGGGGTTGCAGTGCAGTGAGTCCAGAGAGTGCACTGGCACCACTGGGGATGCAGTTCAGTGAGTGCAGAGAGTGCCCTGGCACCACTGGGGATGCAGTGCAGTGAGTCCAGAGAGTGCACTGGCACCACTGGGGATGCATCCCGGTGAGCCCAGAGATTGCACTGGCACCACTGGGGATGCACTGCAGTGAGTCCAGAGAGTGCACTGGCACCACTGGGGATGCACTGCAGTGAGGGCAGAGAGTGCACTGGCACCAGTGGGGATGCACTGCAGTGAGTCCAGAGAGTGCCCTGGCACCACTTGGGATGCAGTGCAGTGAGTCCAGAGAGTGCACTGGCACCACTGGGGATGCAGTTCAGTGAGTCCAGAGAGTGCACTGGCACCACTGTGGATGCAGTGCAGTGAGTCCAGAGAGTGCACTGGCACCACTGGGGATGCACTGCAGTTATTCCGGAGAGTGCACTGGCACCACTGGGGATGCAGTGCAGTGAGTCCAGAGAGTGCACTGGCAGCACTTGGGATGCACTGCAGTGAGTCCAGAGAGTGCACTGGCACCACTGGGGATGCACTGCAGTGAGTCCAGAGAGTGCACTGGCACCACTGGGTATGCAGTGCAGTTAGTCCATAGAGTGCACTGGCTCCACTGGGGATGCAGTGCAGTGAGTCCAGAGAGTGCACTGGCACCACTGGGGATGCACTGCAGTGAGAACAGAGAGTGCACTGGCACCACTGGGGATGCACTGCAGTGAGTCCAGAGAGTGCACTGGCAGCACTGGGGATGCACTGCAGTGAGTCCAGAGAGTGCACTGGCACCACTGGGGATGCACTGCAGTGAGTCCAGAGAGTGCACTGGCACCACTGGGGATGCACTGCAGTGACTCGAAAGAGTGCACTGGCACCACTGCGGATGCACTGCAGTGAGTCCGGAGAGTGCCCTGGCACCAATGGTGATGCAGTGCAGTGAGTCCAGAGAGTGCAGTGGCACCACTGGGGATGCAGTGCAGTGAGTCCAGAGAGTGCACTGGCACCACTGGGGATGCAATGCAGTGAGTCCAGAGAGTGCACTGGCACCACTGGGGATGCAGTGCAGTGACTCCAGAGAGTGCACTGGCACCACTGGGGATGCAGTGCAGTGAGTCCAGAGAGTGCACTGGCACCACTGGGGATGCAGTGCAGTGAGTCCAGAGAGTGCACTGGCACCACTGGGGATGCACTGCAGTGAGTCCAGAGAGTGCACTGGCACCACTGGGGTTGCAGTGCAGTGACTCCAGAGAGTGCAGAGGCACCACTGTTGATGCAGTGCTGTGACTCCAGAGGGTGCACTGGCACCACTGGGGATGCAGTGCAGTGAGTCCAGAGAGTGCACTGGCACCACTGGGGATGCAGTGCACTGAGTCCAGAGAGTGCACTGGCACCACTGGTGATGCAGTGCAGTGAGTCCAGAGAGTGCACTGGCACCACTGGCGATGCAGTGCAGTGAGTCCAGAGAGTGCACTGGCAGCACTGGGAATGCACTGCAGTGAGTCCAGAGAGTGCTCTGGCACCACTGGGGATGCAGTTCAGTGAGTCCAGAGAGTGCACTGGCACCACTGGGGATACACTGCAGTGACTCCAGAGAGTGCACTGGCACCACTGGGGATGCACTGCAGTGAGTCCAGAGATTGCACTGGCACCACTGGGGATGCAGTGCAGTGAGTCCAGAGACTGCACTGCCACCAACTGGAGCTGCACTGCAGTGAGTCCTGAGATTGCACTGGCACCACTGGGGATGCACTACAGTGAGTCCAGAGACTACACTGACACCACTGGGGATGCAGTGCAGTGAGTCCAGAGAGTGCACTGGCACCACTGTTCATGCAGTGCAGTGAGTCCAAAGAGTGCACTGGCACCACTGGGTATGCAGTGCATGAGTGCAGAGAGTCCACTGGCACCACTGGGGATGCAGTGCATTGAGTCCAGAGAGTGGACTGGCACCAGTGGGGATGCAGTGCAGTGAGTCCAGAGGGTGCACTGGCACCACTGGGGATGCAGTGCAGTGAGTCCAGAGAGTGCACTGGCTCCACTGGGGATGAACTGTAGTGAGTCCAGAGACTGCACAGGCACCACTGGGGATGCAGTGCAGTGACTCCAGAGAGTGCACTGTCACCACTGGGGATGCAGTGCAGTGAGTGCAGAGAGTGCACTGGCACCACTGGGGATGCAATGCAGTGAGTCCAGAGAGTGCACTGGCACCACTGGGGATGCACTGCAGTGAGTCCAGAGAGTGCACGGGCACCACTGGGGATGCACTGCAGTGAGTCCAGAGAGTGCACTGACACCACTGGGGATGCAGTGCAGTGATTCCGGAGAGTGCACTGGCACCACTGGGGATGCAGTGCAGTGAGTCCAGAGGGTGCGCTGGCACCACTGGGTATGCACTGCAGTGAGTCCAGAGAGTGCACTGGCAGCACTGGGGATGCACTGCAGTGAGTCCAGAGAGTGCACTGGCACCACTGGGGATGCACTGCAGTGACTCGAAGGAGTGCACTGGCACCACTGCGGATGCACTGCAGTGAGTCCGGAGAGTGCCCTGGCACCACTGGGGATGCAGTACAGTGAGTCCAGAGAGTGCAGTGGCACCACTGGGGATGCAGTGCAGTGAGTCCAGAGAGTGCACTGGCACCACTGGGGATGCAATGCAGTGAGTGCAGAGAGTGCAGTGGCACCACTGGGGATGCAGTGCAGTGACTCCAGAGAATGCACTGGCACCACTGGGGATGCACTGCAGTGATTCCAGAGAGTGCACTGGCACCACTGGGGATGCAGTGCAGTGAGTCCAGAGAGTGCACTGGCACTACTGGGGATGCACTGCAGTGAGTCCAGAGAGTGCACTGGCACCACTGGGGATGCACTACAGTGAGTCCAGAGAGTGCACTGGCACCACTGGGGATGCAGTGCAGTGACTCCAGAGAGTGCAGAGGCACCACTGGGGATGCAGTGCTGTGACTCCAGAGAGTGCACTGGCACCACTGGGGATGCACTGCAGTGAGTCCAGAGAGTGCACTGGCACCACTGGGGATGCAGTGCAGTGAGTCCAGAGAGTGCACTGGCAGCACTGGGGATGCACTGCAGTGAGTCCAGAGAGTGCTCTGGCACCACTGGGGATGCAGTTCAGTGAGTCCAGAGAGTGCACTGGCACCACTGGGGATACACTGCAGTGACTCCAGAGAGTGTACTGGCACCACTGGGGATGCACTGCAGTGAGTCCAGAGAGTGCACTGGCACCAGTGGGGATGCAGTGCAGTGAGTCCAGAGACTGCACTGGCACCAACTGGAGCTGCACTGCAGTGAGTCCTGAGATTGCACTGGCACCACTGGGGATGCACTACAGTGAGTCCAGAGACTACAATGGCACCACTGGGGATGCAGTGCAGTGAGTCCAGAGAGTGCACTGGCACCACTGTTCATGCAGTGCAGTGAGTCCAAAGAGTGCACTGGCACCACTGGGTATGCAGTGCATGAGTGCAGAGAGTGCACTGGCACCAGTGGGGATGGAGTGCAGTGAGTCCAGAGAGTGCACTGGCTCCACTGGGGATGAATTGTAGTGAGTCCAGAGACTGCACAGGCACCACTGGGGATGCAGTGCAGTGAGTCCAGAGAGTGCAGTGGCACCACTGGGGATGCAGTGCAGTGAGTGCAGAGAGTGCAGTGGCACCACTGGGGATGCAATGCAGTGACTCCAGAGAGTGCACTGGCACCACTGGGGATGCACTGCAGTGAGTCCAGAGAGTGCACGGGCACCACTGGGGATGCAGTGCAGTTGAGTCCAGAGAGTGCACTGGCACCTTGGGGATGCAGTGCAGTGAGTGCAGAGAGTGCACTGGCACCACTGGGGATGCACTGCAGTGAGTCCAGAGAGTGCACTGCCACCACTGGGGATGCACTGCAGTGAGTCCAGAGAGTGCACTGGCACCACAGGAGTTGCAGTGCAGTGAGTCCAGAGAGTGCACTGGCACCACTTGGGATGCACTGCAGTGAGTCCAGAGAGTGCACTGGCACCACTGGGGATGCACTGCAGTTATTCCGGAGAGTGCACTGGCACCACTGGGGATGCAGTGCAGTGAGTCCAGAGAGTGCACTGGCAGCACTTGGGATGCACTGCAGTGAGTCCAGAGAGTGCACTGGCACCACTGGGGATGCACTGCAGTGAGTCCAGATAGTGCACTGGCACCACTGGGTATGCAGTGCAGTTAGTCCATAGAGTGCACTGGCTCCACTGGGGATGCAGTGCAGTGAGTCCAGAGAGTGCACTGGCACCACTGGGGATGCACTGCAGTGAGTCCAGAGAGTGCACTGGCACCACTGGGGATGCACTGCAGTGAGTCCAGAGAGTGCACTGGCAGCACTGGGGATGCACTGCAGTGAGTCCAGAGAGTGCACTGGCACCACTGGGGATGCACTGCAGTGAGTCCAGAGAGTGCACTGGCACCACTGGGGATGCACTGCAGTGACTCGAAAGAGTGCACTGGCACCACTGCGGATGCACTGCAGTGAGTCCGGAGAGTGCCCTGGCACCAATGGTGATGCAGTGCAGTGAGTCCAGAGAGTGCAGTGGCACCACTGGGGATGCAGTGCAGTGAGTCCAGAGAGTGCACTGGCACCACTGGGGATGCAATGCAGTGAGTCCAGAGAGTGCACTGGCACCACTGGGGATGCAGTGCAGTGACTCCAGAGAGTGCACTGGCACCACTGGGGATGCAGTGCAGTGAGTCCAGAGAGTGCACTGGCACCACTGGGGATGCAGTGCAGTGAGTCCAGAGAGTGCACTGGCACCACTGGGGATGCACTGCAGTGAGTCCAGAGAGTGCACTGGCACCACTGGGGTTGCAGTGCAGTGACTCCAGAGAGTGCAGAGGCACCACTGTTGATGCAGTGCTGTGACTCCAGAGGGTGCACTGGCACCACTGGGGATGCAGTGCAGTGAGTCCAGAGAGTGCACTGGCACCACTGGGGATGCAGTGCACTGAGTCCAGAGAGTGCACTGGCACCACTGGTGATGCAGTGCAGTGAGTCCAGAGAGTGCACTGGCACCACTGGCGATGCAGTGCAGTGAGTCCAGAGAGTGCACTGGCAGCACTGGGAATGCACTGCAGTGAGTCCAGAGAGTGCTCTGGCACCACTGGGGATGCAGTTCAGTGAGTCCAGAGAGTGCACTGGCACCACTGGGGATACACTGCAGTGACTCCAGAGAGTGCACTGGCACCACTGGGGATGCACTGCAGTGAGTCCAGAGATTGCACTGGCACCACTGGGGATGCAGTGCAGTGAGTCCAGAGACTGCACTGCCACCAACTGGAGCTGCACTGCAGTGAGTCCTGAGATTGCACTGGCACCACTGGGGATGCACTACAGTGAGTCCAGAGACTACACTGACACCACTGGGGATGCAGTGCAGTGAGTCCAGAGAGTGCACTGGCACCACTGTTCATGCAGTGCAGTGAGTCCAAAGAGTGCACTGGCACCACTGGGTATGCAGTGCATGAGTGCAGAGAGTCCACTGGCACCACTGGGGATGCAGTGCATTGAGTCCAGAGAGTGGACTGGCACCAGTGGGGATGCAGTGCAGTGAGTCCAGAGGGTGCACTGGCACCACTGGGGATGCAGTGCAGTGAGTCCAGAGAGTGCACTGGCTCCACTGGGGATGAACTGTAGTGAGTCCAGAGACTGCACAGGCACCACTGGGGATGCAGTGCAGTGACTCCAGAGAGTGCACTGTCACCACTGGGGATGCAGTGCAGTGAGTGCAGAGAGTGCACTGGCACCACTGGGGATGCAATGCAGTGAGTCCAGAGAGTGCACTGGCACCACTGGGGATGCACTGCAGTGAGTCCAGAGAGTGCACGGGCACCACTGGGGATGCACTGCAGTGAGTCCAGAGAGTGCACTGACACCACTGGGGATGCAGTGCAGTGATTCCGGAGAGTGCACTGGCACCACTGGGGATGCAGTGCAGTGAGTCCAGAGGGTGCGCTGGCACCACTGGGTATGCACTGCAGTGAGTCCAGAGAGTGCACTGGCAGCACTGGGGATGCACTGCAGTGAGTCCAGAGAGTGCACTGGCACCACTGGGGATGCACTGCAGTGACTCGAAGGAGTGCACTGGCACCACTGCGGATGCACTGCAGTGAGTCCGGAGAGTGCCCTGGCACCACTGGGGATGCAGTACAGTGAGTCCAGAGAGTGCAGTGGCACCACTGGGGATGCAGTGCAGTGAGTCCAGAGAGTGCACTGGCACCACTGGGGATGCAATGCAGTGAGTGCAGAGAGTGCAGTGGCACCACTGGGGATGCAGTGCAGTGACTCCAGAGAATGCACTGGCACCACTGGGGATGCACTGCAGTGATTCCAGAGAGTGCACTGGCACCACTGGGGATGCAGTGCAGTGAGTCCAGAGAGTGCACTGGCACTACTGGGGATGCACTGCAGTGAGTCCAGAGAGTGCACTGGCACCACTGGGGATGCACTACAGTGAGTCCAGAGAGTGCACTGGCACCACTGGGGATGCAGTGCAGTGACTCCAGAGAGTGCAGAGGCACCACTGGGGATGCAGTGCTGTGACTCCAGAGAGTGCACTGGCACCACTGGGGATGCAGTGCAGTGAGTCCAGAGAGTGCACTGGCACCACTGGGGATGCAGTGCAGTGAGTCCAGAGAGTGCACTGGCAGCACTGGGGATGCACTGCAGTGAGTCCAGAGAGTGCTCTGGCACCACTGGGGATGCAGTTCAGTGAGTCCAGAGAGTGCACTGGCACCACTGGGGATACACTGCAGTGACTCCAGAGAGTGTACTGGCACCACTGGGGATGCACTGCAGTGAGTCCAGAGAGTGCACTGGCACCAGTGGGGATGCAGTGCAGTGAGTCCAGAGACTGCACTGGCACCAACTGGAGCTGCACTGCAGTGAGTCCTGAGATTGCACTGGCACCACTGGGGATGCACTACAGTGAGTCCAGAGACTACAATGGCACCACTGGGGATGCAGTGCAGTGAGTCCAGAGAGTGCACTGGCACCACTGTTCATGCAGTGCAGTGAGTCCAAAGAGTGCACTGGCACCACTGGGTATGCAGTGCATGAGTGCAGAGAGTGCACTGGCACCAGTGGGGATGGAGTGCAGTGAGTCCAGAGAGTGCACTGGCTCCACTGGGGATGAATTGTAGTGAGTCCAGAGACTGCACAGGCACCACTGGGGATGCAGTGCAGTGAGTCCAGAGAGTGCAGTGGCACCACTGGGGATGCAGTGCAGTGAGTGCAGAGAGTGCAGTGGCACCACTGGGGATGCAATGCAGTGACTCCAGAGAGTGCACTGGCACCACTGGGGATGCACTGCAGTGAGTCCAGAGAGTGCACGGGCACCACTGGGGATGCAGTGCAGTTGAGTCCAGAGAGTGCACTGGCACCTTGGGGATGCAGTGCAGTGAGTGCAGAGAGTGCACTGGCACCACTGGGGATGCACTGCAGTGAGTCCAGAGAGTGCACTGCCACCACTGGGGATGCACTGCAGTGAGTCCAGAGAGTGCACTGGCACCACAGGAGTTGCAGTGCAGTGAGTCCAGAGAGTGCACTGGCACCACTTGGGATGCACTGCAGTGAGTCCAGAGAGTGCACTGGCACCACTGGGAATGCAGTGCAGTGACTCAGAGAGTGCACTGGCACCACTGGGGATGCACTGCAGTGAGTCCAGATAGTGCACTGGCACCACTGGGGATGCAGTGCAGTGAGTGCAGAGAGTGCACTGGCACCACTGGGGATGCAGTGCAGTGAGTCCAGAGAGTGCACTGGCACCACTGGGGATGCAGCGCAGTGAGTCCACAGAGTGCACTAGCACTACTGGGGATGCAGTGCAGTGAGTCCAGAGAGTGCACTGGCACCACTGCGGATGCACTGCAGTGAGTCCAGAGAGTGCACTGGCACCACTGGGGATGCAGTTCAGTGAGTGCAGAGAGTGCCCTGGCACCACTGGGGATGCAGTGCAGTGAGTCCAGAGAGTGCACTGGCACCACTGGGGATGCATCCCGGTGAGCCCAGAGATTGCACTGGCACCACTGGGGATGCAGTGCAGTGAGTCCAGAGAGTGCACTGGCACCACTGGGGATGCACTGCAGTGAGGGCAGAGAGTGCACTGGCACCAGTGGGGATGCACTGCAGTGAGTCCAGAGAGTGCCCTGGCACCACTGGGGATGCAGTGCAGTGAGTCCAGAGAGTGCACTGGCACCACTGGGGATGCAGTTCAGTGACTCCAGAGAGTGCACTGGCACCACTGGGGATGCACTGCAGTGATTCCAGAGAGTGCACTGGCACCACTGGGGATGCAGTGCAGTGAGTCCAGAGAGTGCACTGGCACTACTGGGGATGCACTGCAGTGAGTCCAGAGAGTGCACTGGCACCACATGGGGATGCACTACAGTGAGTCCAGAGAGAGCACTGGCACCACTGGGGATGCAGTGCAGTGACTCCAGAGAGTGCAGAGGCACCACTGGGGATGCAGTGCTGTGACTCCAGAGAGTGCACTGGAACCACTGGGGATGCAGTGCAGTGAGTCCAGAGAGTGCACTGGCACCACAGGCGATGCAGTGCAGTGAGTCCAGAGAGTGCACTGGCAGCACTGGGGATGCACTGCAGTGAGTCCAGAGAGTGCTCTGGCACCACTGGGGATGCAGTTCAGTGAGTCCAGAGAGTGCACTGGCACCACTGGGGATACACTGCAGTGACTCCAGAGAGTGTACTGGCACCACTGGGGATGCACTGCAGTGAGTCCAGAGAGTGCACTGGCACCAGTGGGGATGCAGTGCAGTGAGTCCAGAGACTGCACTGGCACCAACTGGAGCTGCACTGCAGTGAGTCCTGAGATTGCACTGGCACCACTGGGGATGCACTACAGTGAGTCCTGAGACTACACTGGCACCACTGGGGATGCAGTGCAGTGAGTCCAGAGAGTGCACTGGCACCACTGTTCATGCAGTGCAGTGAGTCCAAAGAGTGCACTGGCACCACTGGGGATGCAGTGCAGTGAGTCCAGAGGGTGCACTGGCACCACTGGGGATGCAGTGCAGTGAGTCCAGAGAGTGCACTGGCTCCACTGGGGATGAACTGTAGTGAGTCCAGAGACTGCACAGGCACCACTGGGGATGCAGTGCAGTGACTCCAGAGAGTGCACTGTCACCACTGGGGATGCAGTGCAGTGAGTGCAGAGAGTGCACTGGCACCACTGGGGATGCAATGCAGTGAGTCCAGAGAGTGCACTGGCACCACTGGGGATGCACTGCAGTGAGTCCAGAGAGTGCACGGGCACCACTGGGGATGCACTGCAGTGAGTCCAGAGAGTGCACTGACACCACTGGGGATGCAGTGCAGTGATTCCGGAGAGTGCACTGGCACCACTGGGGATGCAGTGCAGTGAGTCCAGAGGGTGCGCTGGCACCACTGGGTATGCACTGCAGTGAGTCCAGAGAGTGCACTGGCAGCACTGGGGATGCACTGCAGTGAGTCCAGAGAGTGCACTGGCACCACTGGGGATGCACTGCAGTGACTCGAAGGAGTGCACTGGCACCACTGCGGATGCACTGCAGTGAGTCCGGAGAGTGCCCTGGCACCACTGGGGATGCAGTACAGTGAGTCCAGAGAGTGCAGTGGCACCACTGGGGATGCAGTGCAGTGAGTCCAGAGAGTGCACTGGCACCACTGGGGATGCAATGCAGTGAGTGCAGAGAGTGCAGTGGCACCACTGGGGATGCAGTGCAGTGACTCCAGAGAGTGCACTGGCACCACTGGGGATGCACTGCAGTGATTCCAGAGAGTGCACTGGCACCACTGGGGATGCAGTGCAGTGAGTCCAGAGAGTGCACTGGCACTACTGGGGATGCACTGCAGTGAGTCCAGAGAGTGCACTGGCACCACTGGGGATGCACTACAGTGAGTCCAGAGAGTGCACTGGCACCACTGGGGATGCAGTGCAGTGACTCCAGAGAGTGCAGAGGCACCACTGGGGATGCAGTGCTGTGACTCCAGAGAGTGCACTGGCACCACTGGGGATGCACTGCAGTGAGTCCAGAGAGTGCACTGGCACCACTGGGGATGCAGTGCAGTGAGTCCAGAGAGTGCACTGGCAGCACTGGGGATGCACTGCAGTGAGTCCAGAGAGTGCTCTGGCACCACTGGGGATGCAGTTCAGTGAGTCCAGAGAGTGCACTGGCACCACTGGGGATACACTGCAGTGACTCCAGAGAGTGTACTGGCACCACTGGGGATGCACTGCCGTGAGTCCAGAGAGTGCACTGGCACCAGTGGGGATGCAGTGCAGTGAGTCCAGAGACTGCACTGGCACCAACTGGAGCTGCACTGCAGTGAGTCCTGAGATTGCACTGGCACCACTGGGGATGCACTACAGTGAGTCCAGAGACTACACTGACACCACTGGGGATGCAGTGCAGTGAGTCCAGAGAGTGCACTGGCACCACTGTTCATGCAGTGCAGTGAGTCCAAAGAGTGCACTGGCACCACTGGGTATGCAGTGCATGAGTGCAGAGAGTGCACTGGCACCACTGGGGATGCAGTGCAGTGAGTCCAGAGAGTGGACTGGCACCAGTGGGGATGGAGTGCAGTGAGTCCAGAGAGTGCACTGGCACCAGTGGGGATGGAGTGCAGTGAGTCCAGAGAGTGCACTGGCTCCTCTGGGGATGAATTGTAGTGAGTCCAGAGACTGCACAGGCACCACTGGGGATGCAGTGCAGTGAGTCCAGAGAGTGCAGTGGCACCACTGGGGATGCAGTGCAGTGAGTGCAGAGAGTGCAGTGGCACCACTGGGGATGCAATGCAGTGACTCCAGAGAGTGCACTGGCACCACTGGGGATGCACTGCAGTGAGTCCAGAGAGTGCACGGGCACCACTGGGGATGCAGTGCAGTTGAGTCCAGAGAGTGCACTGGCACCACTGGGGATGCAGTGCAGTGAGTGCAGAGAGTGCACTGGCACCACTGGGGATGCAGTGCGGTGAGTCCAGAGAGTGCACTGCCACCACTGGGGATGCACTGCAGTGAGTCCAGAGAGTGCACTGGCACCACAGGGGTTGCAGTGCAGTGAGTCCAGAGAGTGCACTGGCACCACTTGGGATGCACTGCAGTGAGTCCAGAGAGTGCACTGGCACCACTGGGAATGCAGTGCAGTGACTCAGAGAGTGCACTGGCACCACTGGGGATGCACTGCAGTGAGTCCAGATAGTGCACTGGCACCACTGGGGATGCAGTGCAGTGAGTGCAGAGAGTGCACTGGCACCACTGGGGATGCAGTGCAGTGAGTCCAGAGAGTGCACTGGCACCACTGGGGATGCAGCGCAGTGAGTCCACAGAGTGCACTAGCACTACTGGGGATGCAGTGCAGTGAGTCCAGAGAGTGCACTGGCACCACTGCGGATGCACTGCAGTGAGTCCAGAGAGTGCACTGGCACCACTGGGGATGCAGTTCAGTGAGTGCAGAGAGTGCCCTGGCACCACTGGGGATGCAGTGCAGTGAGTCCAGAGAGTGCACTGGCACCACTGGGGATGCATCCCGGTGAGCCCAGAGATTGCACTGGCACCACTGGGGATGCAGTGCAGTGAGTCCAGAGAGTGCACTGGCACCACTGGTGATGCACTGCAGTGAGGGCAGAGAGTGCACTGGCACCAGTGGGGATGCACTGCAGTGAGTCCAGAGAGTGCCCTGGCACCACTGGGGATGCAGTGCAGTGAGTCCAGAGAGTGCACTGGCACCACTGGGGATGCAGTTCAGTGACTCCAGAGAGTGCACTGGCACCACTGGGGATGCACTGCAGTGATTCCAGAGAGTGCACTGGCACCACTGGGGATGCAGTGCAGTGAGTCCAGAGAGTGCACTGGCACTACTGGGGATGCACTGCAGTGAGTCCAGAGAGTGCACTGGCACCACTGGGGATGCACTACAGTGAGTCCAGAGAGAGCACTGGCACCACTGGGGATGCAGTGCAGTGACTCCAGAGAGTGCAGAGGCACCACTGGGGATGCAGTGCTGTGACTCCAGAGAGTGCACTGGCACCAATGGGGATGCAGTGCAGTGAGTCCAGAGAGTGCACTGGCACCACAGGCGATGCAGTGCAGTGAGTCCAGAGAGTGCACTGGCAGCACTGGGGATGCACTGCAGTGAGTCCAGAGAGTGCTCTGGCACCACTGGGGATGCAGTTCAGTGAGTCCAGAGAGTGCACTGGCACCACTGGGGATACACTGCAGTGACTCCAGAGAGTGTACTGGCACCACTGGGGATGCACTGCAGTGAGTCCAGAGAGTGCACTGGCACCACTGGGGATGCAGTGCAGTGAGTCCAGAGACTGCACTGGCACCAACTGGAGCTGCACTGCAGTGAGTCCTGAGATTGCACTGGCACCACTGGGGATGCACTACAGTGAGTCCAGAGACTACACTGGCACCACTGGGGATGCAGTGCAGTGAGTCCAGAGAGTGCACTGGCACCAATGTTCATGCAGTGCAGTGAGTCCAAAGAGTGCACTGGCACCACTGGGGATCCAGTGCATGAGTGCAGAGAGTGCACTGGCACCACTGGGGATGCAGTGCAGTGAGTCCAGAGAGTGCACTGGCACCACAGGTGATGCAGTGCAGTGAGTCCAGAGAGTGCACTGGCACCACAGGGGATGCACTTCAGTGATTCCAGAGAGTGCCCTGGCACCACAGGGGATGCAGTGCAGTGAGTCCAGAGAGTGCACTGGCACCACTGGGGATGCAGTGCATTGACTCCAGAGAGTGCACTGGCACTTCTGGGGATGCACTGCAGTGACTCCAGAGAGTGCACTGGCACCACTGGGGATGCACTGCAGTGAGTCCAAAGAGTGCACTGGCACCACTGGGGATGCAGTGCAGTGAGTCCAGAGAGTGCACTGGCACCACTGGCGATGCAGTGCAGTGACTCCAGAGAGTGCACTGGCACTTCTGGGGATGCAGTGCAGTGAGTCCAGAGAGTGCACTGGCACCACTGGGGATGCACTGCAGTGGGTCCAGAGAGTGCACTGGCACCACTGGGGATGCAGTGCAGTGAGTCCAGAGAGTGCACTGGCACCACTGGGGATGCAGTGCAGTGAGTCCAGAGAGTGCACTGGCACCTCTGGCGATGCAGTGCAGTGAGTCCAGTGAGTGCACTGGCACCACTGGGGATGCAGTAGAGTCCAGTGAGTGCACTGGCACCACTGGGGATGCACTGCAGTGAGTCCAGTGAGTGCACTGGCACCACTGGGGATGCACTGCAGTGAGTCCAGAGAGTGCACTGGCACCACTGGGGATGCAGTGCAGTGAGTCCAGAGAGTGCACTGGCACCACTGGGGATGCAGTGCAGTGAGTCCAGAGAGTGCACTGGCACCACTGGGGATGCAGTGCAGTGAGTCCAGAGAGTGCACTGGCACCAATGGGGATGCAGTACAGTCAGTCCAGAGAGTGCACTGGCACCACTGGTGATGCAGTAGAGTCCAGTGAGTGCACTGGCACCACTGGGGATGCACTGCAGTGAGTCCAGTGAGTGCACTGGCACAACTGGGGATGCAGTGCAGTGAGTCCAGAGAGTGCAATGGCACCACTGGGGATGCACGTCAGTGAGTCCAGAGAGTGCACTCTCTGGACTTGCCGGGGTGCATCCCCAGTGGTGCCAGTGCACTCTCTGGACTCACGGGGTTGCATCCCCAGTGGTGCCAGTGCACTCTCTGGACTCACTGCACTGCATCCCCAGTGGTGCCAGTGCACTCTCTGGACTCACCCGAGTGCATCCCCAGTGGTACCAGTGCTCTCTCTGGTCTCACCCGAGTGCATCCCCAGTGGTGCCAGTGCATTCTCTGGACTCACTGCACTGCATCCCCAGTGGTGCCAGTGCACTCTCTGGACTCACTGCGCTGCATCCTATTGGTGCCAGTGCACTCTCAGGACTCACTGCATTGCATCCCCAGTGGTGCCAGTGCACTGTCTGGACTCACTGCACTGCATCCCCAAGCGTACCAGTGCCCTCTCTGGACTCGCTGCACTCCATTCCCAGTGGTGCCACTGCAATCTGTGGTCTCACTGCACTGCATCCCCAGTGGTGCCAGTGCACTCTCTGGACTCATTGCACTGCATCCCCAGTGGTGCCAGTGCACTCTCTGGACTCACTGCAGTGCATCTCCAGTGGTGCCAGTGCACTCTCTGGACTCACCGGGGTGCATAACCCGTGGTGCCAGTGCACTCTCTGGACTCACTGCAGTGCATCCCCAGTGGTGCCAGTGCACTCTCTGGACTCACTGCACTGCATCCCCAGTGGTGCCAGTGCACTCTCTGGACTCACTGTACTGCATCCCCAGTGGTGCCTGTGAAGTCTCTGGACTCACTAAACTGCATCCCCAGTGGTGCCAGTGCAATCTCAGGACTCACAGCAGTGCAGCTCCAGTTGGTGCCAGTGCACTCTCTGGACTCACTGCACTGCATCCCCAGTGCTGACAGTGCACTCTCTGGACTCACTGCACTGCATCCCCAGTGGTGCCAGTGTACTCTCTGGACTCAGTGCACTGCATCCCCAGTGGTGCCACTGCACTCTCTGGACTCACTGCAGTGCATCCCCAGTGGTGCCAGTGCACTCTCTGGACTCACTGCACTGCATCCCCAGTGGTACCAGTGCACTCTCTGGACTCACTGCAGTGCATCCCCAGTGGTGCCAGGGCACTCTCTGGACTCACTGCACTGCATCCCCTGTGGTGCCAAGGCACTCTCTGGACTCACTGCTCTGCGTTGCCATTGGTGCCAGTGCACTCTCTGGACTCATTGCACTGCATCCCCAGTGGTGCCAATGCACTCTCTGGACTCACGGCACTGCATCCCCAGTGGTGCCAGTGCACTCTCTGGACTCACTGCACTGCATCCCCAGTGGTGCCAGTGCACTCTCAGGAGTCACTGCGCTGCATCCCCAGTGGTTCCAGTGCACTCTCTGGACTCACTGCACTGCATCACCAGTGGTGCCAGTGCACTCTCTGGACTCACTGCACTGCATCCCAGGTGGTGCCAGTGCACTCTCTGGACTCACTGCAGTGCATCGCCAGTGGTGCCAGTGCGCTCTCTGGACTCACTGCAGTGCATCGCCAGTGGTGCCAGTGCCCTCTCTGGACTCACTGCACTGCATCCCCAGTGGTGCCAGTGCAGACTCTGTGTTAGTGTTGGGGAGAATCGAATGGATGTTTTACTAATGTCTCTTACGTAATGGGACCTACAGTATAATTAAGCATTGCCAAATGTTCTTACATTATCAATTAATCTATGTATACTGGATACTTAGGGAGTACATTGAACAATCAAAAGAGTCATTGAAGGGGAACCTTGGGAGGGAACAGGTACAACCTGACCTTGGATAAGGGCCTGGAAATGATGAAATGAGTTGAAGCAGAACCAAGAAGCGGAGGGAGCATGCGTCGAGTAAGAAAGGTGAAAAGTTTAGCGGAGAGGAAGACTCCTTACTTCATCTGGACGACCACCTAGACGACCACCAGAGTGCGCCATGCATGTGCAAAGGGAAGGGGAGCTAATTAGAATGAAAAGCGAGGCTGCTGTTGCAACCTGCAATGAATATGTAAACCTGACGCAATATTGTATGTATAAATAACGGCTGGGACGTAACGGGACTTGAAGCCAGATTTGGGCACCTGCCCCGGCTTCCAGCGCTGAATAAAGCACACTCATATTATCACTTGGTGATTATGTGGTTGCTAGGCTAACATCTGGAGTCACTGCAGTGCATCCCCAGTGGTGCCATTGCACTCTCTGGAGTCACTGCAGTGCATCCCCAGTGGTGCCAATGCACTCTCTGGACTCACTGCACTGCATCCCCAGTGGTGCCAGTGCCCTCTGTGGACTCACTGCACTGCGTCCCCAGTGGTGCCAGTGCACTCTCTGGACTCACTGCACTGCAACACCAATGGTGACAGTGCACTCTCTGGACTTGCCGGGGTGCATCCCCAGTGGTGCCAGTGCACTCTCTGGACTCACTGCAGTGCATCCCCAGTGGTGCCAGTGCACTCTCTGGACTCACTGCACTGCATCCCCAGTGGTGCCAGTGCCCTCTGTGGACTCACTGCACTGCATCCCCAGTGGTGCCAGTGCACTCTCTGGACACACCGACCTGCATCCCCAGTGGTGCCAGTGCACTCTCTGAGCTCACTGCACTGCATCCCCAGTGGTGCCAGTGCACTCTCTGGACTCACTGCACTGCATCCCCAGTGGTGCCAGTGCACTCTCTTTACTCACTGCAGTGCATCCCCAGTGGTGCCAGTGCACTCTCTGGACTCACGGCAGTGCACCCCCTGTGGTGCCAGTGCACTCTCTGGACTCACGGCAGTGCATCCCCAGTGGTGCCAGTGCACTCTCTGGACTCACTGCACTGCATCCCCAGTGGTGCCAGTGCACTCTCTGGACTCACTGCACTGCATCCCCAGTGGTGCCAGTGCAGTCTCTGTGTTAGTGTTGGGGAGAATCGAATGGATGTTTTACTAATGTCTCTTAGGTAATGGGACCTACAGTATAATTAAGCATTGCCAAATGTACTTACATTATCAATTAATCTATGTATACTGGATACTTAGGGAGTACATTGAACAATCAAAAGAGTCATTGAAGGGGAACCTTGGGAGGGAACAGGTACAACCTGACCTTGGATAAGGGCCTGGAAATGATGAAATGAGTTGAAGCAGAACCAAGAAGCGGAGGGAGCATGCGTCGAGTAAGAAAGGTGAAAAGTTTAGCGGAGAGGAAGACTCCTTACTTCATCTGGACGACCACCTAGACGACCACCAGAGTGCGCCATGCATGTGCAAAGGGAAGGGGAGCTAATTAGAATGAAAAGCGAGGCTGCTGTTGCAACCTGCAATGAATATGTATACCTGACGCAATATTGTATGTATAAATAACGGCTGGGAAGTAACGGGACTTGAAGCCAGATTTGGGCACCTGCCCCGGCTTCCAGCGCTGAATAAAGCACACTCATATTATCACTTGGTGATTATGTGGTTGCTAGGCTAACATCTGGAGTCACTGCAGTGCATCCCCAGTGGTGCCAGTGCACTCTCTGGAGTCACTGCAGTGCATCCCCAGTGGTGCCAATGCACTCTCTGGACTCACTGCACTGCATCCCCAGTGGTGCCAGTGCCCTCTGTGGACTCACTGCACTGCGTCCCCAGTTGTGCCAGTGCACTCTCTGGACTCACTGCACTGCAACACCAATGGTGACAGTGCACTCTCTGGACTTGCCGGGGTGCATCCCCAGTGGTGCCAGTGCACTCTCTGGACTCACTGCAGTGCATCCCCAGTGGTGCCAGTGCACTCTCTGGACTCACTGCACTGCATCCCCAGTGGTGCCAGTGCCCTCTGTGGACTCACTGCACTGCATCCCCAGTGGTGCCAGTGCACTCTCTGGACACACCGACCTGCATCCCCAGTGGTGCCAGTGCACTCTCTGAGCTCACTGCACTGCATCCCCAGTGGTGCCAGTGCACTCTCTGGACTCACTGCACTGCATCCCCAGTGGTGCCAGTGCACTCTCTTTACTCACTGCAGTGCATCCCCAGTGGTGCCAGTGCAATCTCTGGACTCACGGCAGTGCACCCCCAGTGGTGCCAGTGCACTCTCTGGACTCACGGCAGTGCATCCCCAGTGGTGCCAGTGCACTCTCTGGACTCACTGCACTGCATCCCCAGTGGTGCCAGTGCACTCTCTGGACTCACTGCACTGCATCCCCAGTGGTGCCAGTGCAGTCTCTGTGTTAGTGTTGGGGAGAATCGAATGGATGTTTTACTAATGTCTCTTAGGTAATGGGACCTACAGTATAATTAAGCATTGCCAAATGTACTTACATTATCAATTAATCTATGTATACTGGATACTTAGGGAGTACATTGAACAATCAAAAGAATCATTGAAGGGGAACCTTGGGAGGGAACAGGTACAACCTGACCTTGGATAAGGGCCTGGAAATGATGAAATGAGTTGAAGCAGAACCAAGAAACGGAGGGAGCATGCGTCGAGTAAGAAAGGTGAAAAGTTTAGCGGAGAGGAAGACTCCTTACTTCATCTGGACGACCACCAGAGTGCGCCACGCATGTGCAAAGGGGAGGGGAGCTAATTAGAATGAAAAGCAAGGCTGCTGTTGCAACCTGTAATGAATATGTATACCTGACGCAATATTGTATGTATAAATAATGGCTGGGAAGTAACGGGACTTGAAGCCAGATTTGGGCACCTGCCCTGGCTTCCAGCGCTGAATAAAGCATCTTCATATACTCACTTGGTGATTATGTGGTTGCTAGGCTAACATCTGGAGTCACTGCAGTGCATCCCCAGTGGTGCCAGTGCACTCTCTGGAGTCACTGCAGTGCATCCCCAGTGGTGCCAGTGCACTCCCTGGACTCACTGCAGTGCATCCCCAGTGGTGCCAGTGCACTCTCTGGACTCACCGGGGTGCATCCCCAGTGGTGCCAGTGCACTCTCTGGACTCACTGCACTGCATCCCCAGTGGTGCCAGTGCACTCTCTGGACTCACTGCAGTGCATCCCCAGTGGTGCCAGTGCACTCTCTGGACTCACTGCACTGCATCCCCAATCGTACCAGTGCACTCTGTGGACTCACTGCACTGCATCCCCAGTGGTGCCAGTACACTCTCTGGACTCACTGCAGTGCATCCCCAGTGGTGCCAGTGCACTCTCTGGACTCACTGCAGTGCATCCCCAGTGGTACCAGTGCACTCTCTGGACTCACTGCAGTGCATCCCCACTGGTGCCAGTGCACTCTCTGGACTCACTGCACTGCATCCCCAGTGGTGCCAGTGCACTCTCTGGACTCACTGCACTGCATCCCCAGTGGTGACAGTGCACTCTCTGGACTTGCCGGGGTGCATCCCCAGTGGTGCCAGTGCACTCTCTGGAGTCACCGGGGTGCATCCCCAGAGGTGCCAGTGCACTCTCTGGACTCACTGTAGTGCATCCCCAGTGGTGCCAGTTCACTCTCTGGACTCAAGGAACTGAATCCCCTGTGGTGCCAGTGCACTCTCTGGACTCAATGAACTGCATCCCCAGTGGTGCCTGTGAAGTCTCTGGTCTCACTGCAGTGCATCGCAGAGGTGCCAGTGCAATCTCAGGACTCACAGCAGTGCAGATCCAGTTGGTGCCAGTGCACTCTCTGGACTCACTGCAGTGCATCCCCAGTGGTGCCAGTGCACTCTCTGGACTCACTGCATTGCATCCCCAGTGGTGCCAGTGCACTCTCTGGACTCACTGCAGTGCATCCCCTGTGGTGCCATTGCACTCTCAGAACTCACTGCACTGCATCCCCAGTGGTGCCAGTGCACTCTCTGGACTCACTGCACTGCATCCCCAGTGGTGCCTGTGAAGTCTCTGGTCTCACTGCACTGCATCCCCAGTGGTGCCAGTGCACTCTCTGGACTCACTGCACTGCATCCCCATTGCTGACAGTGCCCTCTCTGGACTCAGTGCACTGCATCCCCAGTGGTGCCACTGCACTCTCTGAAAACACCGGGGTGCAACCGCAGCGGTGCCAGTGCACTCTCTGCACTCACGGCAGTGCATCCCCAGTGGTGCCAGTGCACTCTCTGGACTCACTGCAGTGTATCCCCTGTGGTGCCAGTGCACTCTCTGGACTCAGTGCACTGCATCCCAGTGGTGCCAGTGCACTCTCTGGACTCACTGCACTGCATCCCAGTGGTGCCAGTGCACTCTCTGGACTCACTGCAGTGCATCCCCAGTGGTGCCAGTGCACTCTCTGGACTCACTGCATTGCATCCCCAGTGGTGCCAGTGCACTCTCTGGACTCACTGCAGTGCATCCCCTGTGGCGCCATTGCACTCTCAGGACTCACTGCACTGCATCCCCAGTGGTGCCAGTGCACTCTCTGGACTCACTGCACTGCATCCCCAGTGGTGCCTGTGAAGTCTCTGGTCTCACTGCACTGCATCCCCAGTGGTGCCAGTGCACTCTCTGGACTCACTGCACTGCATCCCCATTGCTGACAGTGCCCTCTCTGGACTCAGTGCACTGCATCCCCAGTGGTGCCACTGCACTCTCTGAAAACACCGGGGTGCAACCGCAGCGGTGCCAGTGCACTCTCTGCACTCACGGCAGTGCATCCCCAGTGGTGCCAGTGCACTCTCTGGACTCACTGCAGTGCATCCCCAGTGGTGCCAGTGCACTCTCTGGACTCACTGCACTGCACCCCCAGTGGTGCCAGTGCACTCTCTGGACTCACTGCAGTGCATCCCCAGTGGTGCCAGTGCACTCTCTGGACTCACTGCACTGCATACCCAGTGGTGCCAGTGCACTCTCTTTACTCACTGCACTGCATCCCCAGTGGTGCCAGTGCACTCTCTGGACTCACTGCACTGCATCCCCAGTGGTGCCAGTGCAATCTCTGGACTCACGGCAGTGCATCCCCAGTGGTGCCAGTGCACTCTCTGGACTCACTGCACTGCATCCCCAGTGGTGCCAGTGCACTCTCTGCACTCACTGCACTGCATCCCCAGTGGTGCCAGTGCACTCTCTGGACTTGCCGGGGTGCATCCCCAGTGGTGCCAGTGCACTCTCTGGACTCACGGCAGTGCACCCCCAGTGGTGCCAGTGCACTCTCTGGACTCACTGCAGTGCATCCCCAGTGGTGCCAGTGCACTCTCTGGACTCACTGCACTGCATCCCCAGTGGTGCCAGTGCACTCTCTGGACTCACTGCACTGCATCCCCAGTGGTGCCAGTGCAGTCTCTGTGTTAGTGTTGGGGAGAATCGAATGGATGTTTTACTAATGTCTCTTAGGTAATGGGACCTACAGTATAATTAAGCATTGCCAAATGTACTTACATTATCAATTAATCTATGTATACTGGATACTTAGGGAGTACATTGAACAATCAAAAGAATCATTGAAGGGGAACCTTGGGAGGGAACAGGTACAACCTGACCTTGGATAAGGGCCTGGAAATGATGAAATGAGTTGAAG
Organism: Anser brachyrhynchus; assembly: GCF_964034855.1. Lineage (NCBI taxonomy): Eukaryota > Metazoa > Chordata > Aves > Anseriformes > Anatidae > Anser > Anser brachyrhynchus. The sequence goes on along the minus strand of NW_027663858.1, from coordinate 1,592 downwards.
CAGAACCAAGAAACGGAGGGAGCATGCGTCGAGTAAGAAAGGTGAAAAGTTTAGCGGAGAGGAAGACTCCTTACTTCATCTGCACGACCACCAGAGTGCGCCACGCATGTGCAAAGGGGAGGGGAGCTAATTAGAATGAAAAGCAAGGCTGCTGTTGCAACCTGTAATGAATATGTATACCTGACGCAATATTGTATGTATAAATAATGGCTGGGAAGTAACGGGACTTGAAGTCAGATTTGGGCACCTGCCCCGGCTTCCAGCGCTGAATAAAGCATCTTCATATACTCACTTGGTGATTATGTGGTTGCTAGGCTAACATCTGGAGTCACTGCAGTGCATCCCCAGTGGTGCCAGTGCACTCTCTGGAGTCACTGCAGTGCATCCCCAGTGGTGCCAGTGCACTCCCTGGACTCACTGCAGTGCATCCCCAGTGGTGCCAGTGCACTCTCTGGACTCACCGGGGTGCATCCCCAGTGGTGCCAGTGCACTCTCTGGACTCACTGCACTGCATCCCCAGTGGTGCCAGTGCACTCTCTGGACTCACTGCAGTGCATCCCCAGTGGTGCCAGTGCACTCTCTGGACTCACTGCACTGCATCCCCAATCGTACCAGTGCACTCTGTGGACTCACTGCACTGCATCCCCAGTGGTGCCAGTACACTCTCTGGACTCACTGCAGTGCATCCCCAGTGGTGCCAGTGCACTCTCTGGACTCACTGCAGTGCATCCCCAGTGGTACCAGTGCACTCTCTGGACTCACTGCACTGCATCCCCACTGGTGCCAGTGCACTCTCTGGACTCACTGCACTGCATCCCCAGTGGTGCCAGTGCACTCTCTGGACTCACTGCACTGCATCCCCAGTGGTGACAGTGCATTCTCTGGACTTGCCGGGGTGCATCCCCAGTGGTGCCAGTGCACTCTCTGGAGTCACCGGGGTGCATCCCCAGAGGTGCCAGTGCACTCTCTGGACTCACTGTAGTGCATCCCCAGTGGTGCCAGTTCACTCTCTGGACTCAAGGAACTGAATCCCCTGTGGTGCCAGTGCACTCTCTGGACTCAATGAACTGCATCCCCAGTGGTGCCTGTGAAGTCTCTGGTCTCACTGCAGTGCATCGCAGAGGTGCCAGTGCAATCTCAGGACTCACAGCAGTGCAGATCCAGTTGGTGCCAGTGCACTCTCTGGACTCACTGCAGTGCATCCCCAGTGGTGCCAGTGCACTCTCTGGACTCACTGAACTGCATCCCCAGTGGTGCCAGTGCACTCTCTGGACTCACTGCAGTGCATCCCCTGTGGTGCCATTGCACTCTCAGAACTCACTGCACTGCATCCCCAGTGGTGCCAGTGCACTCTCTGGACTCACTGCACTGCATCCCCAGTGGTGCCTGTGAAGTCTCTGGTCTCACTGCACTGCATCCCCAGTGGTGCCGGTGCACTCTCTGGACTCACTGCACTGCATCCCCATTGCTGACAGTGCCCTCTCTGGACTCAGTGCACTGCATCCCCAGTGGTGCCACTGCACTCTCTGAAAACACCGGGGTGCAACCGCAGCGGTGCCAGTGCACTCTCTGGACTCACTGCAGTGCATCCC